>NC_046161.1:5875058-6175058 GCF_011064425.1 Rattus rattus
GTTGATGCTCTATTCACAGATGTGGTCAAAACAAGAGTCCCTCTGACACTGTAGCACCAACCTGGCATAGTAGCCTGCCTTACTTTTCTGTGTTTCCCAACATGGACACTCCTCTTCTCTTGGGATGGTAGCATCGTGGCTGAAGACCTAAGCCTCACAGTTTTGCTTCCTGTTCACTTGATTACTTTAGACATCCTTAGATTCTCAGCAACACACAGAAACTTTTCTGCCATTTTCAGATTAAAAGTGGTTTTAACATTGAACCATCTCTGATAAAGCCTAACTTCTAGTCACACCTATGCAAGTTTGCCCTGCCTTGGATGATCTCTATCAGCACTGCCTATAGCAGATTCGTGGTATCTTCTTGTTCTTGCTTTGTACCAGGGTCTCACAAAGTAGATCTGGCTGTCTGGGAACTCATCTTGTAGTTGACGCTGGCCTCAAATGTTGCCACTTCTGTACCATGCTCTTAAGGCATGAGCCACCACATCAGGCTCACTGCATTTCATAATACAAATTTGCCGTTGCTTAACAATCAGTTATAATAAACATCATCTCCTAAGTGTTGTCAATTGTTTGGATCCAGTTACAAATGGTGGAAAACAAAATTTGGAGGGCGATACCAAGGATTCTTTGAGAGAAGAGTTTGTTTGAATGAAATTTTCTAAAGTCTACTCAGATTAAGCCAGTGTACTCTCTGGGTCTTAATGAAGAGCAAATCTTTCTGAGAGGAACCCACTCCTGGCAATCAATAACACCTATGTTTATTGTGATCAGGCAATCATCTCACTAATGAGAATGAATGTGAGAGCATTAGAGGATTGATTTGTTTAATGAACCTACAGGTAATTGTGAGTTTCTTTACTAACGCCATCAGGGAAACGAGACCTGCTAACATTTAAAATAGTTTACAGTAGACATGTGTACTTTCAAAGAACAATCTGGTATTCTCATCAACTCCCTCCAATTTAAGAATAATGTTTCAGTTTTTCATGCCTCACGAGCAGATTCTTGTCTGTCCTTGTGTTGAGGGCAGAGAGGCACAGGGTTTACTTTTCCACTGTGGCCCCCTCAGGGCATACAGCAAGTATGGAGGATGAATTTAAACTAGTGTAAACACTGCCCAGTCCTAAGTGCCTATTTGATATTTACACCAGTTTGTCCCTTGCAATAACATGGCACAGCCCTTATCCATCAGAATTCGGTAGTTTAGAGGGGCAAGCATAGATTTAGGGGCAGAACTTCTGGTGTTTTAGGGCTGGATTCAGCTGTGTGATGTCATGGCTGACCTTGGCGGGGGTGTATTGGTTTACCCAAGATTGATTGAACTCTGATTATTTAATTTTCCCCTCGTTTTCATTTCTTTCCTCCTTTAGAATTAGTTCTTTGAGAATCTCATACAACATGTTCTGATCATATTCACTCGTCTCCTGTTTCCTCTCCGATTCACCCTCATCTGATCCACCCACCTATCTTCTCTCTTAATCTTATACAACCCTATCAAGTTTGATTTACACTGCCCATATAAATCTTGGATGTGTGGCCTTCAACTGGAGCTATATACTCACAGTGTTTTTAACAGCATGGAAATGATCTCAGCAATCTCACCCCGACAATATCTATCATGGAGTCAGGGGTGGGTGTGATATCCCAGCTTTAGCTGAGGAGCTTGTGGTCATTGATGGGTACTGGGAAAGAGTCAGCTTTCTTTAAAGTGTGTCCCCTGGAAGGGCTACCATTCTCATTTTTTTGTCCTACCTCCCCTCCATCTCAGTTTTCTCTTTTTCTTTTGAGATGGCACCATAGTTAAGTAACTCATGCTGGCCTTAATACCATGACTCTTCTGCCTCCTGCAATCTCCCCAGTGCTGATGTCTCCAATGGGTGCCACCATGCACACTATTTAGATGGAAGGCAGACAAAAGCAGCAGAGAGCAAGAGTGAGGGCAAGTGGAAAGAGTGGGAAGATATCAGTGCTGTGCCAGTTTTAGTTTGTGTCACATAAACCAATATGTTGTCGGACAAAGAAAATTATATGGTGTATCATTGATGACAAAAGCCTCAGTCTGTGACACATAGCTTGACAATCCTTGTTTCTTCTGTCATATGCCTTTCAACACATAACTACATAACCACATAACTATGGGTTAGGTAATTGTTGTTTTTTGGTGTTATATAAGTTATTTTTTGATTATGGTATTTGGGGGAGAGAATTTAGCCAAGAATACATGATTCAGCCTAAATTGGAAAGACAAGATAAAAGAATGGGCACCATTGTTCATCTACTGCAATACTCCGAGGATCCTTCTGTCCGTCTCTCCCCAGCCCTAGGACTACAGATGTGTGGCAAGGCTTTCCCATGTGGGTGCCGACGATCTGATTCTGGTTCCCATGCTCTCCTGGCAAGCATGTTACCAACTGAGCCATCTTTCCAGGCTTGAATTGGATATTTTATTTTAGGCAAAGATTAGAATAACACCTGAAATACTTTGAACATTATGAAAATTGGCTCTAACAATAATTATCATAGCTGTTTGTTGCTTAACGATTAAGATCCATAAACAAAACAATTCTCTTTTTCTCAGGTCACAGGCCCTGACCACCAGAGTCATGAGCAGAAGCAACCGCTTCGCTTCCCTAAAGCTTCTACCTCGTAACTGGATTTCATTTGGGGAGCATGCATTCTAGTGTAGAAATTACAAACGCTGATTGATTTGTGTCTTTTAAAAAATAAAGCTGTAACATTTAACACCATCTTCTATAATTACGCTTATGAGATACAAGGGTTATAATGTCAATTGACAACCATCATCTTCCTTGCTTTAAACTAGTTTTCAGTATTTGCTTTCTCTCTCCCCTGATTCAACTCAGAGTTCTGTATGCCTTTGCCTCTCAAGTGCTGGAATGAAAGGCTGGCTGTACCATACCTGACCACCTCATATTTTTATTTTTTAATGTATACACATATAGTGTGTGTGAACATGTATATCTCTGCCTTTGTGAGTGTGAATGTCTATGTTTGGGAATGTAGACATGAGTTTGACATCTGGTATCTTCCTCCATCAGACTTACACATTGAGGCAACACCTCACTAAGTCTGAATCTCACTGCTTAGGATAGTCTGGATAGCTTGCTTGCCCAAGACATCCCATAGCTCCACCACCCGTGTCCTGGGACATGAAGGCTGACACAATGATCTGACTTCCACTTGAAATTTGGGATCTGAACTATGGTCCTTGTGCTTAGTCAGCAAAGACCTCACGTGCTAAGCCATCTGCTTAGCCCTTCAGTTTCTTCTATCGTGGAAGACCATCCAAAAGGATGATAGTTTCACCTCTTGCAGTTTCCAGCAAGAACCCTTTCACTAGGCAACTGATGAACCTTTCCCAGCACACTTTACATTTTCAGTCACCCTTACTGTGTGCACATCTTTTTTTCCTCTGAGCCTCGCAGCATCTCCACAGAAGGAATTCTACTCTCATAACAGCTATTTTAATATTATTTTGATACTTTATTAAATTAATAACAGGTTCTTGAGTCTTTATACTGTGCTCAGATAAATGCTACTGACAGCCGAGTATGTTAGCGTGTTGCATTCATGCTCTTTCCCCTGGATGTAAAGCAAACTAGCTTATTTGCCCCTTTCATTTGTACCCATCACTAACTTCCCATATGGTGCAAGGGCTTCTTGGTGCGATATTTATTTTTTACAAGGACACTTATGATCCCCAATCAACTCCACTTTATTTTCCTCCACATCAATCTGTTCATTTCCATCTGAAGTCAGTTTCCTGAGTCTGCTGCAGGTTCTTCTCCTGGGGAGTCCTCTGTTTTCATTCTTGAAAGTGTTTTTGCCTTCCTCCTAGATCTGACTTTGGCCCATAAAAGGGGATAATTTGCTTGTGTTTCTATACTTCTATAGCATAGACCTTCAGATTTCTGGAGCCTTAAGGATTTTTGGTGGCCCAGTTTTAGTGAAAGGATTTACCGCATCCAATCTCAAACTATCTTAAAGGCTATGGACCAACCTCCGCTTAGCAAAGGGACATTTAAGTATTTAAGCTTAAGTATTTCATTAAAAGTAAAAGTTTAGTACTTGTAATTCTCCATAAGTTTTGATAAAATAGTCAATTGTGTTTCCTCTAACCCTTTGTTCTGATAGCACAAAGCTTGGCTCCTGGTGGACCATGACATAGAACTCTGTATTTACTTTAATGACTGCTGGCTAGAGGAAGCAAGCATAAAACTCAATGAACAATGGAAAGAGTGTTGTGGGGCAATTCCCTTTCGATGTCATTTAAACAGATTAATAAAAGGAATATTCACTCCTTGAAGCTGTATCACCTTGAGCATGGATGGGCTGAGTCTATTTTTATGATAATATAAAATTCATTTTTCACCTGTAAGTCCCCTTAAGTTGTCCCTGTTGTACAATGAAGCAGCTGAGGAATGAAATGGGTTGAGAATGGGTATTTGTGGCTATAAGAGCTGTATGGAGAAAGAGGAAATAAGCAAGGTGCTTTTGAATGGCTTGCGTCTCACCATTATTTCTGTTTCCATCAGCTTTCAACAGCAGACTGATGGGTCTGCTGAGAGCATGGGAGAAAGTCGCACCAAACACAGGTTTCTGGCTCAGTCACTCCATCATTTTATCATCTGTGTGATGTTGTCAGAGATAATTTTATCCCACGAATACATCTTTAAACAAAGCTTTGAAGAAGTAATATTTGTCTTTGATCTATCATCTGCAAATTAATAGCATTTTGTCATTTCCTTTTCTTTCTTTTTTCTTTTTTCTTTCTTTCTTACCTTTCCTTCTTCCTTTGTTTTTATTTACATATGTGTGAAGAATGCACTGAATGTGAGGTTGTCCTATGTTTATTTTATCAGATATTATTGTATTTCAAGTACTGTGAATGATAGGATCCATTTAATAAAAATATAATCCTAAAACTTAGTTGTACATATTTCATTAAAAAAAGAAATTTAGGACATGCAGTGGTGGGGGATGCTTTTATTCTCAGCACTTTGGAGGCAGAGGCAAACAGATCTCTGAGTATCATCAGTGCAGCCTGGTCTACAGAGTAAGTTCCAGAATACACAGGGCTACACAGAGAAACTTTGCCTTGAAAAGAAAAGAAAAGCAATGAATGAAAAGAAAAGAAAAGAAAAATGAGCATGTTTTAGATTAAACTCTGTCTTAGTTACTTCCTCATGGCTGTGATAAAATACACATATAAAAGCACTAATTGAAAATAGTTGGTGGGATTGCAGACTGGTACAACCATTCTGGAAATCAGTCTGGAGATTCCTCAGAAAATTGGACATTGAACTGTCTGAGGATCCAGCTATACCCCTCTTGGGCATATACCCAAAAGATGCCCCAACATATAAAAAAGACACGTGCTCAACTATGTTCATCACAGCCTTATTTATAATAGCCAGAAGCTGGAAAGAACCCAGATGCCCTTCAACAGAGGAATGGATACAGAAAATGTGGTACATCTACACAATGGAATATTACTCAGCTATCAAAAACAATGACTTTATGAAATTCGTAGGCAAATGATTGGAACTGGAAAATATCATCCTGAGTGAGGTAACCCAATCACAGAAAAACACACATGGTATGCACTCATTGATAAGTGGCTATTAGCCCAAATGCTTGAATTACCCTAGATGCCTAGAACAAATGAAACTCAAGACGGATGATCAAAATGTGAATGCTTCACCCTTCTTTTAAAAGGGGAACAAGAATACCCTTGGCAGGGAATAGAGAGGCAAAAGATTAAAACAGACACAGAAGGAACACCCATTCAGAGCCTGCCCCACATGTGCCCCATGCATATACAGCCATCCAATTAGACAAGATGGATGAAGCAAAGAAGTGCAGGCAGACTGGAGCCAGATGTGGATCTCTCCCAAGAGACACAGCCAGAATACAGCAAATACAGAGGCGAATGCCAGCAGCAAACCACTGAACTGAGAACGGGACCCCCGTTGAAGGAATTAGAGAAAGAACTGGAAGAGCTTGAAGGGGCTTGAGACCCCATATGTACAACAATGACAAGCAACCAGAGCTTCCAGGGACTAAGCCACTACCTAAAGACTATACATGGACTGACCCTGGACTCTGACCTCGTAGGTAGCCATGAATATCCTAGTAAGAGCACCAGTGGAAGGGGAAGCCCTGGGTCCTGCTAAGACTGAACCCCCCAGTGAACTAGATTGTTGGGGGGGGGAAGGGGGAGGATGGGGAGGGAACACCCAAAAGAAGGGAGGGGAAGGGGATGTTTGCCCGAAACCGGAAAGGGAATAACACCAAATGTATATAAGAAATACTCAAGTTAATAAAAAAAAAAAAAAAGTTGTATCTAAAAAAAAATATTCAGTCCCCACCGCTGCCCCACCTTTAACATTTTGAAGCTCTTTGTAATGCAAAAGTTATAGGTGTGGATAGGCTGAGAATTGGAATGCATTGCAGTAAAGACTGACTAAAAAGCACACCCTTCTATGATTTTGGAGGGTAGAGAAATTGGGAAGAGTTTCATATAATTTGAGACAGTTTGTAGAAAGAAACGTATTGTTTATACATAGATGCTTGTTTGGGGTGTCATGAAATAAAGTTCTGGCACTATAAAAAAAAAAAAGAAAATATCATCCTGAGTGAGGTAAGCCAATCACAGAAAACCACATATCATATGCACTCATTGATAAGTGGATATTATCCCAAAAGCTCGAATTACCCAAGATGCAACCCACAGACGACATGAAGCTCAAAAAGAAGGATGACCAAAGTGGGGATTCTTCAGTCCTTCTTATAAGGGAGACAACAATATTTATAGGAGGAGATATGGAGACAAAGTTTGAGGCAGAGACTGAAATAATGGCCATTCAGAGCCTGCCCCACCTGATGATGCAAATATATATATACTATCCAGAAAATCTGTACTTTGCAGGAGAATGAGAAGGAGTAGAATGATGGGAAGAGGAGAAGGAGAAGAAAAGAAGGAAGAGAAGGAAGAGGATAAAGAGGAAGAAAAAGAGGATGGGCAAGCAGCAGTAGCAACAATGGCAGCAGCAGCAGCAGCAGCAGCAGCAATGGCAACAGCAGCAGAAGGACAATGAGAAGGAGAAGGAGAAGAAAAGAAAAACAGAAGCAATGAACAAAAAGAATTAGTAGGGACTAGTGGTGGTAGAGAGAGGGAAATGTATGAGGTTTGGGGATTGTTCCAATTAAATTATATTTATCTTTATAATTCTACTTAAAGTATTTGCATATGAAAGTCTTAATAAAAATAAAAACATAAAAAAAAGAAAATAGTGCTATCTGAAGACCCAGCTATACCATTCCTGGGCATACACCCAAAAGATGCTCCAACATATAACAAGGACACATGTTCCACTATGTTCATAGCAGCCTTATTTTAGCCAGAAGCTGAAAAGAACCCAGATGTCTTTCAACAGAGGAATGGATACAAAAAATGTGGTACATCTACATAAAGGAGTACTTTGCAGTGGTAAAAAACAATGACTTCATGAAATTCACAGGCAAATGAATGGAAGTAGAAAATATCCTGAGTGAGGTGACCCAACCACAAAAGAATACACATGCACTCACGGATAAGTGGATATTAGCCCAACTTACATATCACACAAAGCTCAGAAAGAAGGACGACCAAAGTGTGGATGGTTCAGTCCTTCTTAGAAGGGGGAACAAAAATACTCACAGCAGGAAACATGGAGACAAAGTTTGGAGCAGAGACTGAAGGAAAGGCTGTCCAGAGACTGCGCCACCCGGGGACCCATCCCATATACAGATACCAAACCCAGACACTATTGTAGTTGTCAAGAAGTGCTTGCTGACGGGAGCCTGATACAGCTGTCTCCTGAGAGGCTCTGCCAGAGTCTGGCAAATACAGAGGAGGATGCTCACAGCCAACCATTGGACTGAGCACCGGGTTCCTAATGGAGGAGCTAGAGAAAGAACTGAGGAAGAACAATAATATCAACAAACCAGATGCCCCAGAGCTCCTGTGGACTAAACCACCAACCGAAGAGTACACATGGAGGGACCCATGGCTCCAACCACATATGTAGCAGAGAATGGCTTTGACAGATACCAATGGGAGGAGAGGCCCTTGGTTCGGGGAAGGCTTGATGCCTCAGTGTAGGGAAATGCCTGGGCAGGGAAACAGGAGTGGGTGGGGGTTGGGGGTTATTTTTGGCTTACAGTTTCAGATGACTAGAGTCTATCACGGTGAGAAAGACATGGCAGGGAAAGCATGCTGCTCCACAGAGGAGCAAGAGGCTGCTACTCAAATTACACCTGTGCTTGGTAAGTAAAAAGAAAAAAGGTGTCAGCCCAGGTATAAAGCCTCAAGTCCTGTCCCCTAGTGACCTACTTATTTCAGCAAGCCCCAATCCCTTAAAGATTTCACAGTTTTACAGACAGTACCACTAGCTGAGGACCAAGTGTTCACATACTTGAGCCTAAGTACGACAAGTTCTGCTTTCGATTTTGTAATTCATATTCTAACACCAGTATCTATCACTCTACTCTCCTTAAGGTTTTCTAAAACAATATGAAAAGAAAGTCTCTAGAATACTTATTTTCTTTAAATATTTTCATTATTTTCCATTGAAAAATTAAATAATATATTCAGATCAGTGTCCCCTCCCCCACCCCAGATTTTCCCACCTCCAACCTCTGCAATTCCACACCTTTCTTTACTTTTTCACTTTCTCTTTAGAAAACAGACCAGCTAACAAAACAAAGAAACCATAAAACTATTTATCTTTAAAGCAAAATATTGAAAATTCATCTTTGCTTCTGATTTCCTGTCTGCAGTTTGTACAAGAATCACACATACACACCATAAAAGCACAATTATTTATTATCAATAAAAGGAAACATGGTTAAAGAGACTGTGACCTACCAGTTTTCTTTGAAGCAGAACTACTGTTGGTCATTATGTGTTCACCTCAAACATTTGTTTGTTCCCCCCCCAAAAAAAATCAAATAGCTAAAACAATACTGATAAACAGAGTATAAGGCTTGCTGCTTAATTTCCAATCATTTAATTAAGCTACAGTAATCAAAACAGTATGCTGCTATGAAAATAGTATACGCGTAGATGAATGGAAGAGAATAAGACAACCAAGGCATGTGTGTGTGTGTGTGTTGTGTGTGTGTGTGTGTGTGTGTGTGTATGTATATATGTATATATGTATATATGTATATATGTATATATATATATAGAGAGAGAGAGAGACAGAGAGACAGAGAGACAGAGAGACAGAGAGACAGAGAGAGACAGAGAGGGAGAAGATGCCTAACAAAGACAGAATGGGACATGAATAATCTATTCAGTAAAAGGCAATGGGAAACCTGATGTCCAGAGCTGAAAGGATGAAGTTGGACATTTATTACCATATCAGACCGAGAATTATCACAGGAGATCTGGAATTGGATTAAAGATTAAATATAAGACACAAGTCCATGAAACTTCAAGAAAAAGAAATCATGTGATAAACATTTCAGTATCACTCTTGACAATTATCATTATTAGCTTTATTGTTGTTTAGGAAACAAAGAAAAGTACGTAAAAGTGAATTAAAATAAAAAGTACCAGGAAACAACCATGGGGCAAAGAGGCAGAGGTTTGGGAACGGATCTGTCTAATATAGGAAACCTATATAGTTTGCTAGCAAGAACATGCATAGCCCAATAAACTTGTGAGAGCTAAATATGGTGCTCTGTAAACAATCTACAAATGGTCGGTGCACGCACCAGACAGGACTGAGGATCTGGATTCTTAGAGGAATGTAAATATGGTGCTCCTAGAGGAATGTAAATGAAACCCACGAAGAATACCATCTACATCTTCTGGCAGGATTGTTATGAAAAAGAGTACAGGTAACTGGTACTGGCAATGCAGAGAGAAAATGCTGAAGTTGTGTGCTGTGAGTAGAAGAGGAAACATGTTCAATGGTGAAGAAAAACAGTCATCAAGTTCCATCAACTGCTATTACCATGAGATGAAGCTGGTTAATAATCCCATCATAGAATTGAGGGACATATTGGGAGTTGATGGCTGCTTGGGGAAGGAGAGTCACTTCTCACACCTCCACTGGATGAGCCCTTATCCACATGCAGCACCTATTGGACTCCGTGAGTTAAAACAACTAAGCAACTAATTTGAAGAAGAATTTGGAGAAGGATGTGGTGGTGTCTTAGAGGAATTGAAAAGTGCCCATAAGGGGTGATATGATAAAAATTATTAGACACATGTATGAAAGTTTCAAAGACTAGGAAAACAAAGACATTCTGAAACTCATCTGAATAACTGAATAAAAATATCAGTGTAGCATATCACCATGAGATATCACATGGTCCCACCCCTTGTAATAGTATGAGCAAAGGCAGGAGATATAACACGGCATCAGAAAGTGAACTGGAGCTGTATGTGGAGTGGTATGTGATTGCTTCTAGATAGGATCTTCTGAAACATAGACTACATAGTAGCAAAGACTAGGGTGGTGGCTTTTATTGATGAGATCGGGAGCTAATTTTGTGCACTTGAAATATTTATGAATAGGCTTCAGGATCTCTTATTATGAAGGAAAACAACAGGGTGAGACTGTAGGTCAAATTGTTTCCTGCAGTGATCGATCAGTGCATATGCACACCAGAACACTTGTACAATGTAATTGTAATCTTGAGAGTATTTATGTGATTATTGAAAAATTCTTTAAGATTTCAGATCTCGGGCAAAAATCACCTTAACCCCATTTTCTCATTACCCAGTTGACTCAGCGGGTAATAATAGTGCCTCTTGAGTTCTCTGCCAGCTTCAAGGTAAATTGCTTCTACTCATCATGATTAAATTGGAGCTT
This sequence comes from Rattus rattus, assembly GCF_011064425.1. Lineage (NCBI taxonomy): Eukaryota > Metazoa > Chordata > Mammalia > Rodentia > Muridae > Rattus > Rattus rattus. The sequence goes on from NC_046161.1 coordinate 5,885,957, forward strand.
CTCATCTTTCCCTTAAAGGATCACTTCTTTAGTGTTTTCTGTTTTAGACAATTTTCCAAGTACTACACTATATTTCTAGCAGTTTTGCTGAAATTATTCCTAATTCTCCACTTTCCCTGGTCGTACCTGTCCACCAAATCCTATGTTCCTCTATCTGTTTCTGTTTGTTGACCACACCACACTGAATCAGTTCAGCAGTGTCTCTACAATACCTTTGCAGTTCTGGTTAGTCCCTTCATCAAGCTGGACGATGACTTCCAAGTGTGAACACCAATTCCTCCTGCACAAAGAACTCACCCGTGGTTAATCTTATCGCCTCATGCCAAAGCGCCAAGGCTTTTTTCATTATATTTGAGCTCGGACAGTTGTTAGTTTTAGTTTGCTGTTGGTCAGCACTGACATACGTTTACTGATCTCAATAACTCAACACTAGACACATTACCATTAGCTTGCTTTCCGTACATCTTGACTCCTCTCTCATCTGCCTTCAGATTTTCCTCTTGTGTCTGGCTTTCTTCATTTGGAATTAAATATTAACTTTAATCATGATCTATGGAAGGAGAAGCTGAGTGTTGTATCTGGAGGTGTGCCTTTTGGTTTTGTATAAAATATAAACTTAAATAACTCTCCATGTTGGGGACTTAGGAAGAGATCAGATAGCTCCATCGTTTAGTGCAGCACCGCAATGGAAAGATTAGCAGAATAATTTTAGGGGAGTTGTAGGTCACTCAGGTATCATACCAAATCGCTCTGGCTGAGACTCAATCGTTGTATTCTGACATCCCACAGAGAAACAGCTGAATGATGAATCGATTTCTTTATCCGGTCTATACAATATGCCAAGAAGTGTAGTGGAGGTTTATGTTACAAGATGAACAAGGGCTATCACAATAACTGAAAGCAAACATGTATATTTAATTATAAGTGTGATTAAAATGTAGACTTCATCTGGTTGTCTTGGGGATTAAATGAACAGATGTAGTTAAGGGCTTAAAGCCATGCCTGGCAAACATGATTTTTGTATAAATGTTTGTTGTTAATTTTACAACAGCTTTAATTATGTTGTCATGCTAGGGGGCTATGGAATTTCCTCCATATAAATATTACTTGTTCATTCACAGACTTCCAAGAGGTTTTGACTTACACTACTGGGTGCTTGTCTACACATTAAAAAAACAACAAAAAACAAAACAAAAAGAACTTAACATGTTTTATTCTAGGATAAGACCAGGGGAAGAAAAAAGACAAAAAGTCTCCTATCTCAAAAGCTGACATTTATTGCTGAATGTCATTTGAGTACCAGGAGTATTCAAATGAATTGACTTTCTACAGCTCCTGTTTCATACATTTATCCTGGCTATAGTGATGAATACAAAATTTGTTCGAAATACAGAAAAGTTCAGTCAGGTTGCTAGGATCTGTCCATGGAGTATATAGAGTAGGAGGACATCACGTCCTGTGCACATGACCAGGATAGTGACAAGGCACAGTACAGGATGCATTGGTTTCCTACAAGCTAAGCTCCAAAGAGTCAGGTCATCAGAGAAGTGGTTTCCTCAGTTATCACAGTTTTGATAATTGTACAGTTTGTATTTTAATCCTTGGAGAATTGGTAAACCATAACTACTCAATTGTAATGAAATAAGTCATCCTATATTATAATTTCATAAGACACAGGAAAAGAGCTGTGCAATCAGTTGAGGGCTGATCCTGGGTGATTTATCTCTTCTAGCTGTGTGATTGTGAGTGAGCTATTCTTCATCTGTGGAGTAGTAAGAAGAATCCAAGTTGAGAATGGTGGGGAGATTATGATAGGTATTATCTTTATGTACTCTAAAGAGTGCCTGGTAGATTCTATAGGTTGGTTGTATTTGAAATGGGCTTGTGATGTCTGTGGGTATGTATATGAAACTAAGACATAGACATGGATGTGTGCACGATGATTTTAAAATGCAGATTACTTCACCAGACTCACAGAGACATTGAAGTACTGGTTCCTATGCTGTGTCATAAATTCTGTACAGGTGATTCTTGATGTGGGTTGTCAACAGAGTTATGTTAACTTTGTCCTCCAAAGTGAGTCACAGAGAAAGCTTTTCTCACTGTGTTCAGTACATACTCAATACATTCTTGGATGGCCCCAATTTTGGTGACATTAGCAGATTTGGCATATTAGAAAACTTCAGTTTTATACAAGGAGCTCATCTAAGCAAGACATTAATATACTCCGGCTTTCAGGAGGTCAGTCATTGACTACAGTGGCCATGGGATGTGTCTACATCTCTATTTAATGCACGCCTACTTAATATCTTTGCAACAACCAGTTGGCATGTGACATGCTTGAGGAGAAATTTGATAGCAATTTGTCAAGCATGATTTAGAAATAATGAAATCCATTTGCCCAGGATCTGATGGCACAGAGGCAAGTGACACACAGGTGTTAAGGCTACAGGTTCATTCTTCCTTGACTCACTAAGCAAGGACATTCTTCTGTGAGTTATAGCCAAGGCTGTCTATTTCCTTAGATGCTATTGAGACTCCCATCAAAATAATTTAATGACAAAAATGGATGTGGCCTAATTGAATTCAGTCTGAACTGAGAGTCATCACCTTAGGGTAGGTTTAGCCCCAACATTTACTATTCTGCTCAGCAGCTTGGCTTCACCGCAGGGCTGTAACTGTTTCCAGTATCAGCTTAAAGTGTATGAAGACTCTTCCTCCCTCAAAGAGGATGGAAGTTGGGGATGTGCCTGGAATTGAGATCAACACAGATGTTCACGTGGACCACTTAGGAGCTTTCGAAGTCTGACAAGTAAAAGTCAATTTGGCTGGTTGCAGTAGAACTAATTTGAAAAATAAAATGAAATAAAATAAAAGCAAATTTTGATTTTCTTTTGACAGTTTCATTCTTTAAAGAACTAAACTAAAGTTTTACTCTATCCTCCTTAGGAAAAGGTTTTAATGAGTACCAATAAGATCCCTAAGCCTCTGACACAGAAGTACCTGCAAATTGATTTTTTAAAAATTGGGTTGGCCTCTCTAAGGGCAGAATTCCCTAAGCCACCTTGCTGTGAAGTCATGAGCTCACATCCCCATTGTCTGATCCAGTGAAGCTAAGAGCTGTGGTTGAGCCTTCCATCTCATTTCACTGGGCCTCCGAAAGACAATCCAATGTTGAAATGGGCCCATTATCTAGAGCTGTTTAATTTGTGCCTGAAGATGACTTAGGTAATAAGATTTGATTAAAAAGTTATGCCAGCGATGCATTTGCAGTATCACAAAGCAAAGCCGGCTTATTCCTACACACCAGATTGATTCGCAGTCCCCAGACTCCCCTCAGTCAATGTAAAGGTGAGAGGAAGCAAGAGGCCAAAACAATCAGACGTGTCTGCTATTGCTCTTGTTTTGTACCAAATGGGTTGTGTAGTCAGGAATTACAAACATCACTGTGAAGTATTTTAGGAATTAATGCACACTTCCTCTACCCTGAAATAGCTATTAACAACCAAGAAGCATATGCCGCAGTGAGTGTTGAAGAATAACAGTCTGTTGGAAGCTGGTGGAGGAAAGATAGAGACATGCTTTCCTCATTTGCAAAGCCCACCTGTGTCATCCTGTTTCTCCCTAACTACTTCCTTTCCCCAACAACAATGTAAACTGAAGACCCTTGGCCTTCCTCAGTATTGCTCCTGTCTCCTGACACTGCAACTTTGGCCCTTCAGAATTGGGAAGAAACTTTAATCCTCAGGTTGTACAAGCTCATTCCTGAGTATGTGCTGAGGACCCAGGTTTTTGTAAAATTTTCATTTCTTTTCTTCCTTAAAGCCTGCTGCTTTATCTTTCCTGTGTTGGGAGGTCAAGAAAGATAAGATACCAAGAGCACCAAGAGGGAAATAATACAACCAGGGTGTGGGGGTTAGAGTGGGGATCCAGGAGCAGCAGGTGCGAGAGAAGGAGAATGGAAGAGAAAAGGAGTCCTGGGACCCCTGTTGAGATCAAGTCAGTGACAGGGGTCAGAACTTCTAATGAACCCACTCACATGTTTCGAGAAGGGAGCCTCCGAAGGCCCAGGTTTTGCCTTTGTATAGTGAGTACACTCCCTGCTGCGCTGGAGGTCTGAGGTTCTTATAAAAATTTAAAGGACTGGAGATCATTTTCTTCACAGTACAAAAAAAGTATTAATTGAATTCAACATGGGAAGCAGTAAAAAATAATGAGTCTTAATTTAATCTTACTTTTAATATTTGGAATATATATTCATATACACAGGTGTCAAGTGACCATTACAGATAAGAAATGATTAAAAGTTGAGGCCTATTAACTTTTACCAGCATAGCATGTATAAAGAAAGGAACAAGGAAAAGCTACTGCCCACAGCCCTCAGGCTGCCCTCAGCCCTTCACTGCCCACAACCTGAGCCTGTCTCAGCACTACCCTTTAGAGCAGATTGTTGTAGTTCTTGCTCTTCAAGTCATTTTAATAACTATGTCTCTGACCAACGGCAGCCTCCTGGACATTTTGGATACTTAGTGGTCTGTACTGGGAGAAAGTCATTGGTAAGGAATAGACTCAGAACCTGTGGACAATGGCACCTGGAGAGTAATTTGTGGGTTAGGCATAGGTACACAGCCTGCACTTTAGAAAGGTGGGATGGAAGGGACGATAAGGGTGAAAGGTTGGGTCAGGCTGGTGAAGGATTCCAAGCAGATACATTCACACGGACCCCTGAAGTTTTCTTGCTGTGTAAGAAAGGAAACCAATGGACAGAAGCAGGTGGGCTATCATAAACCCGAGGCACCTGCGTCTATGGCCAGCAATGACTTAGGAGAACACCTGTCAATTTGTAACTGTTGATTAGACACCATCTGGACATTAGAAGCACCATGGTCCTCAGGCACATTGGAAAATGGTTCAGCCAACAAGGTTCCATACCACAAGCTCTGTGTTTTTACTTATACTTTTTCCTGTTTGCTTGATTTCTTACTGTGTAGCAAATTTCCGGCAAATAATAATAAATTACACTTGTTGACTTAGTCAGCCAGTGTATTTACATGACTATCATTTCTGGTTTACTTCAGGCTTTCTAGCTTTCAGGCATTTTCAACTTCTCTTCATTAATTCCTTCCATGTCGCTCCTGTCCATGGGGCCTCGATAATATTGAGTTTGCATTGAGTTAGCAAAACCAAGCAGCTAATGGACACATTCCAATAGGGAAGTAATGAAGAAAGGAACTGTTTTGGAAAGGTTAACCTAACTAGTGAGTCTTGTTAATTGAGATAAGAAAATTGAAATAGTGGATATCCCTATAGGTTTTGATGACTGAAAAGAATTGCCTCCCAGATTCTAATGTGCTGAATTCATAAGCTCCAAGATCATGTGTTTTTATCCTTTTATATTTAACAACCAAGACAAGTTAAGCACCTGGATAACCAGAGTATATCATGATGGAATCTCCATAAGAGCAAACTGTCTACAGATGTCTTCTAACATTTCAGTACAGAGTCCAGTACCAAACACCTTCACAACCTCTCTGATTGAATGTAAAGCTTTAAGTTGCTCTTGGCTAAGTAAATCTACAAGCACAGTTCAAGTGCTTAATTATCTGTATTGATGGTGAGCCTGGGGACAACATACTACTAATCCCTCTTGGACACAAAGACAAGTCCTAAAGAAACTCAGCATGTTGAGGGAGATGAGAGTGGGAGGCAGCACACATATATCAGTATGGAAGATGCAAAAAGAAGAAGTCGCCTGGCCACCTGACATCAAGTCTGGCTCTTGAGTAATGCTTATGTTGTAAATACCAGTTGGAAGGGACAAGGAACAAGGAAGATAACAAGGTTCTTGACAAAGAAATCATCTGTGACTGACTTGACCTCAGTAAGAGTCTAAAAGCAGAACAGGTAACTGGCATCTCAGACAGCTGACTGGCATCTCAGACAGCTGACTGGCATCTCAGACAGCCGACTGTCATCTCAGACAGCCGACTGTCATCATCTCAGACAGCTGACTGTCATCTCAGACAGCCGACTGGCATCTCAGACAGCTGACTGTCATCTCAGACAGCCGACTGTCATCTCAGACAGCTGACTGTCATCTCAGACAGCCGACTGTCGTCATCTCAGACAGCTGAGTGGCTTGCATGCCAATCACTGCTCTGGGCAGTTGACTTCTGTCATCTTACTCTTCCTTTTGTCATCTGTTTAATGACAACAGTGAGATTCATAGGACAAAGTTCTTACAGGGATTAAATAGGATAAAGCAAATGAAATACTCTTTTCAAGAATGCCTCTCCTTTCCAGAAAAAAAGTTCTTCTGTGGTCTGCAGGAGTCATTTATAGGGCAGATAGTGTTGGGGTCTGAGGCTGTCTTCAGTCACTTTACTCAGCCCTGTAGCCAGGCGTGTATACATAGTTGGGATGAATTAATCGTGTGGTCAGAGCCACATACTTATTTCATTTTTTTCTCCTCTTCCTTTATGAATGAGCTTTATACTTCTAGGTCTTGCTGGAATCAGGAGAAGTCATGAGAACGTGGCGAGGATCAATGATGATGTGAGGTCATAGGGTGAGGGTGACCACTTGTGGATGCTGAAAGGCTCATGTAGAACGTTGTCCTTTCTTCCCTTCCCTCTGTCATGTGACAAGCAATCTTCTGGAGGGTGGAGACTGGGTCCTCCATAAGCTTGAGGCCTGGGATGAAGATGAGATGGAGCAGGGAAGTGATTGCCTCATCAGTAGTTGTTAAATTTTACCGTGAACATTTACGGACAGGACTCAGCCGGTCAAACGTTTCCATTCATTCTATTCATGCGTGGAGTTTGTGGTTTTGGAGTAAGCTCCATACAAAGATGATTTTGGGGGTTTTTTGGCTCAGTTTAAATTCTATGAATGTCAGGGTTTTGCTTAGCTACTTTTACTTAACAGAAGATGTCATGATGAGACTGAGCATCTCATTTTTCTACGCCATTTATTTTCTGCAACCTACTTTTTCTATATTATAATCTTGTAGCCCAATGTGCTCTTTATCTCTTTATTTTAGAGATAAATCTTTACCTGTGACCTATCACTGACCCTAAGCAAGGGTCCAAATTTTTATGTGCAGTGTTTCTACCTTAAGCACTCTAGAATAATTGTGAATTTGGTATCAACAGAGTGCTTTTGAGGCAAAAAGGAAAACTTAATTTGAGTAAAATTTTCATATTAATAACAGAATATTTGCTTAATATAAATTTGTATAATTAATAAATATATAATTAATAAATAAAGTAATAGGGAAATGAGAGGGCAGTCCTTAGGTTTTAAACGACAGGTCTCATGTTACACAGGCTGTTTTCAACTATGTAGCTGAGGCTGGCTTTGTATTTCTGATACTTCTGCCTTTGTATCTTACGTACTGGGATATTGGGTGTCTGCTCTCAATACGCTTAGTTCAAGAAGATCTTGTAAAACCACCCTATTCCGTTGGCCAATCGTCATGTTTCCTAGTGACGGGTGCATCCGGAGTCTAAGTCATGAGCGTCATGCACTTTGACTGCATATTCGTCTTTGTGTCCTCTGCCCTTTCTCTTCCTGCCCGTGCGTGATAGCCCACATCCTTTCCCCAGATGGCGCTCACTTTCGTGTCAGACTCATCCCCGCATTTGTGTGTAGACACAAAATCTTGGCTCTACTTCTAAGAGGAAAAACATGGAGAGTTATCTTTCTGAATTTGAATTATTTTTGATTAATATGATTTCCATTTCATCAATTTTCTTGCCAACAACATAATTGTATTGTTTATAGCTGACTAAAACTCCATTATGTATCTATGACACATATTCTTTGTCCAGTCATCTGGTGGCCACCACCTAGGCTGTCCAGACCTTCACTATTTTGAACAATGTGGCTGTAACCTCAGATGTGCAGACCTCTCTACTGTGTGCTGATTTAGATTCCCTGGGATATGTTCTAAGCACAGTTTTCTTTTTTACACAAACAGATTAAATTGGCAAAAAAATATCCGCACAGAACAAAACCTTTGGTCATCCTCTAAAATTAAGGAAGCAATTATTTTAAATATTTATTTTAAAATGTATGTGTTTGTGTATGTGTGTGTATGTGGTATGAGTGTATATATATATTTGTATGTATGTATGAAAGTGGGGGCATGTGTGTGCTTGTGAATGTGTGTCGTGTGAATGTATGTGTGTTATGAGTGTATGTATGTATATGTGTATGTGTGATGTGAGTGTATGTGTGTGAATATGTGCTATACACATATATTCACTATGTGTTATGAGTGTATGTGTGTTTGTGTGCTATACAAGTGTATGTGTGTGAATGTATATATGTATGTATGTATGTATGTATGTGGGTGTGCATGTGTGTATGTATGTGTTTCTTTGTATGTGACTGTATATGCTCTTGAGGTCCAAAAGAGGGTGTCAGACCCCTGCTTGGAGCTGGAATTACAGGGTAGGGGTAGCTTCCTGAAGCAGTTGGTGGAACCCAACTCTGAACCTCTGCAGAAGCAGCACACAGTTCTTAATGTCTGATCCATGTCTCAAACTCACTTAGCACCAAACTCAGATATTTATTGGTGACGAAATCAGTTCTCAAATGAATAATAATAGCCAAACAATAAAGTATGCAAACTAGTGAGACTAAAGGCAGAAGGAAAAGGAAGGGGAAGTTTTGTTTTTGATGGCACTGTAGTAGAGTGAGTACTCCTGAGGGACAGTGTAGTCCTCACAGTAGTCTAAGTATTGGAGATGGGATGGGGTTTGAAATTCATGGTCAGAAGTATTAAATGGGAAAAAGGCTTAATGTCGTTAAAAATAATGAAAAATGATTTAAGCTGGCCTTGGCATTGTCACTATATTCAAATTAGGGCTGAAGGACTTTGTTAATATAATTAGGGACAACTCACAGTGGAAATTAGCAAACTCAGAAGAATGTAAACGTTTTTTAATGACTGTAGAGATTTTGTGAGAGATATCCTCATTAGGGATGCTAATGGTTTGGAATAACACTTCCTGTTCCATTCAGTGAGCTCCTGGGTGTGGTATGGTTTGTTTCATTTAAACCTCTGCCTGCGAGGAAGAGGAACTCTATACAGCTCAGCACCACACACCTCCCTGTAGCCATGTAGATGAAAGCCCTGTTTGTAAGTCACTCTTAACGAATTCCATTACAAACTTCACTTGAATGAGGCTCCTGCTGTCTCTTGGAACTTTCTGTGATAATTCAATCACCTCTGCTTGAGTGACCGATCCTCATGAGCTCTCACTACATGTGACTGCAGTGATCAAAACAGAGCTATTGCCACTGAGGCTCTGAAGTATTCATTTTCTAACTTTTATGTCTATTCTTTGAGTTTTCATAAGTGTTTATGTGTCATGACCATCCCCTTCCCTCTCCCATCTCACTCTGAAGTGGAAACTTCTAGTTTTTTGGAAAGTTAGTTATGTTGAATGACGTTTCACTGGGACACACAGATGAAAGGATGTCTTGCAAAAGCAAACACGTGAAAGACTGTTTTCCCATAGTAGACATGGGACACAATGCTTGATGAAAAAGTATAAATATGACCCTACAGACAGTGGGAGTTGGATACTGAGCCTTGGGTTGGTTTGCTCTCCCTCATTATTCTTCACTAAAGACACACATGCATTCATTTGCCTTACATAGCGGTGTTGAACTCAACTTGTGATAATACCACCATTGAGAGAAAATCGCCCAGGAACTGCTCGCAAGGTTCCTGCAGCCTCACGTCAGGCTGGTTGGCAAGCCTGGTGGTTTCATCAGGATTTACAGTTGTTGGTTTGTGCCTGGTGTCTGGATGCTGAAAGGATTGGATTGTAGTTGCTGATTCGAGTCTGGTGTCTGCCTCCCTAGAGGACTAGCCTGCAGCTTCTAAGTTGTATTTGGTGTTTGCTACAGGACTGAACTGTTGCCCAAGAAGGCCAAGCTCACCTACGAAGAACTATTGCTGAACAAGTCCCCTCCTCCCACATCCTAATAACTTTTCTCTTCCACTACCTCTGCTGGGTGGTCGACTACAGGAAAGCTTGAACCCTCACTAAAAATAGGTTGCAAAAAAAATCTATGCCTACAATATACTCTTTTAGTTTCCATTTTTGAAAGTCTTGTGCAGATAAGTAACACAGGTGCTGTGAGTTCTAGAATGCCACAACCATGTCACATGTCAAAGACAGCATTTGACAGCGCCCCTCTTCCCAGTCTCTGGATTACTTTATGTGTCCTCTCCTATGATGATGAGCTCTTTATGAGTTAAGTACATGTGGTTAAATATCCAGCGTTGAGCAATGCAGACCTTAGACCTTGCACTGTGGAGATACTTGACTAAGATTACTGCAGATGCATCCACATCATCTTTACGAACAGTCCCGCTAGGCAGAAACTTCAAAAATAGTCATTCCTGTGAGTGAGAAGTAATGCTGAAAACGTTTTCCAGCATATTCCGTGTCTCAAACATGACCAGATAATTTCCACAGACGTTGGTTCAGTTCTTGATTTTTTAGCTATTTGAATGTGCTCGCTGCACGCTGGAGGAACCTTATCCTTCCTTGTCGGAACTTTTGCTTGGCTTTGCCACATTAGAGCTGCCTGCACAACAATCTCCCTCCTTCAGTTCTTCCCTCCCCCAGCTCCTTCTCCCAAGTTCTGACCTGTGACTGGCCTCTGACATTACAAGGTAAGTGTTTCTTTGTAAGTGTCTCCCTTGAGCAGGAATTGCATCCCTAACTCATTGCTCTGACTGTTTACGATGCTAATTTGTAGGTTTATGTCATTATACAGGTGAAGTCAGAGAAGGTAAAGCGAGGCCTGTCATTGGACCAGAAGGAATGTAGGTGGGAACAGAGGTTTTAGAAGGAGAGGGAGGAGCCAAATCAAAAAGGAGGCAGCTGGGAGAACATGGCGGCAGATGTTAAGATTCCTCTTTGCCCATATTTCCAGTTGTTACGACTATTCTTAAGGGATGGATGTGTATCTAGATGGACAAATTATATCTTAGTGATTGGATCAGAGGATGTGTGATGTGTTCTTTCATGTGGTGACTTGAGTTCAAGAGTGTATGGTGGCTGGATGCACCGGGCCTGCCATGGAATTGGGATGTGTATGTCTTGAGTGGTAGAAACCAGCCAAGAGAGCTGTGAGTGAGGAGGGAGTGGCCTGACTGGGTGCTGGAATGGCTCGCAGATAGCGGGTCAGAAAGTGGATGGGGCTGCATGGAGCCACTGAGATAAACTAACGCTACTTCCAATGGCCACTGGAGCCGGAACTATCGAGGGAGCATGACCGCCAGGGTACACATGGGAACCGGTTTTGCCCATTTTATATTTTACCGCAACATTAATTGATCCATAAGAGACAGTTTTAAGCTTCAGTCCATGCATGCTGCCTATAGAGCAAAATTCTTCCTGATACGAAATGTTTAGGGGCCTCTCACTAAGTAAGGGGCCACATGTTAACAGGAAATTGGGGGTTTTCTCTCAGGGTTTGCTGTTTCACTAATAAAAGAAATTAAAAACGAACTCAGAAGGAAGCATGAGAACGATTTTATTAATTTGAAAGAAAAAAACATGACAGGCAAACTGTAGCTTCAGCAGCTGCCTGGATGAAGGGGATCAGGAAGAAGGACAGACTTCTGTCATTTTGAGTTAGACATAAAGGTTTGAAAAACAGCCATGTTTAAGAAGGCTGGTAGATTCAGAGAAAGAGTGAAAAATTCCTAGGGAAAACATAAATAGATACTGGCCAGCATTTGAAAGAGAGAGAGAGAGAGAAATAAGAAGGAAAAATCAAACTTTTCTGGGACATTTCTTATAGAGCCCAAGAATAGCTCCTTAGAGACTGCACAGAGCACATTACAAAGACTGAGGCAGGGGCATGTCTCAAATTTGGGGACAGCCTGGACTACATAATAAAATGTTATCTCAAATGATGTGGAAATACTAATGTATGTATAAAATTGTGACATAAATTTGGCAAGAAATTGTGCTCAGGGGGACCAGAACTACGAGCTTTGCTATTTTAGATTCTTTGAAAGTGTTCAGATTGCTTCCTTGGAAGTGAAACCCCACAGGAAGCTGATAAACTGCTCACGTGGGTCAGAGCTGGACTTTAAATCTGAAAGTTTGTCTCAAGTGATGCTGATTTTCTTCCCCTGAAGTATGTTAGCAAAGATCATTTTGTTTCTTCCCAACATTTTGTTCTTCGGTAATTATTTAAGAATGTCTTCCTGTAAAATTTCAAACAGATCAGACTAGAGCGTCATGTAACACCCCACATGTTCAGTTAGCAGCATTTTGCCAGGCTGGCTCTCTTCCTAGAAACAATTTGTCTTTGAACCAAACATCGGTCCCTGTCTCCCCCCACGCCTTTCTCCTCTCCTTCCCATCTCAGCTACACTTTAAAGTAAATATTATACCATTCTATATATCTTTCTAGAATATTATGATTCAAAACCAGAAGTAATCCCTTTTTATACCTAAAGCAATCACTTTAACATAATCACTTTAACATGCTTTATCCTCCTCATCAAAAATATTTGTTAAGAATTTTTTATTATTTTGAATTAAAATTCAACAACAGTCTTTGTATTTTACACTTTTTTTTCTGAGGGTCATATTAAGGGCAGCATTTGTTCTTTCCTGCCCCTTCCACGATATTATAGACTGGACGGTGTCATAGCTAATTAATCCTTCGTGGTCTTATATAGGATATTTTCTATTTCCTTGCATTCTGATTCATATCCTGTGCAACTGAAGGAGGTTGGTTAAACTCACCATTTTGGTTTACTTTGAATTATCAGTGTTCATAGTATATTATATACTGCATACTGTATCACCCCAGGATGCCAATAATGTAGGAGTGACCCATTTTTAGTGATGATAAAATTAATAAGTAGGTTCTAATCACAACCCAAATACAGATTCTTCAACATTCTTGTAGTGATTTTTCTTAGCAACTATTGATAAATATTGCCAGAATCAATATTTCATTAGGGGTTTAAAATGATAGTTTTCCAAATTTCTTATTTATTTGCCATGTGCCATTGAGACATGCTCAGGACTGATCTTCCATATGAATTTGTTCATTCACCATCCTTTGATTCCTGGCACTCCTCAACGACACAGCTTTGTTTTATTATAATTCCTGTGTGAGTCATCAACACAACCATTTCTTCTCAAGCCCTCAGAAACCTTCCGAGCATGCTAGAGACTGACACAAACCAATTCTCTTGCAAATGAGTTTGGAGAAGTCTGAGAGCAGTGTGTAAAGGGAAGAGGAAGAGAGGAATGCAAGAGGGGGAAGGTAAGGTGGGGTCTTCCTGCTTTCTGCTGCGACCACATGGAGTGAAATCTGCCAATTGCAACTGCAGACTGTGTGGCCCTTGTGGGGGAAGGCTACATATGTCTTGTGGCTCTATAAATCTTCAATGTTTATACAGCAGGATACTGGCCTTCTGCATCTGCTAATGTCTAGGAAGTGTTTAGGTAGCCAGAGCCTTGCTTGGACTGTGGCATTATGACTGAAATATAACTGGCTTGAGAGCATGTCTGGTTAGAGAGACACAGGCATGGTGTGATGCTTGGAACTCCACGTCATGGCATTGCTTAACCTAGGGAGGAGAGAAGAGTGAACATCCTGGGGCTCACTGTCTTGGTGGCAGCTGGCAAGCAGCATTTCATCACGGTTTAGGAAGCAGAGGAGACCCAGGAAATGTTACGATACTTCTGAGAAATGCTTAGTTTATGTGTGTGTGTGTGTGTGTGTGTGTGTGTGCATGTGTGTGCATGTGTGCGCATGTGTGCGCATGTGTGTGTATGTGTGTGTGCATGTGTGTGCATGTGTGTGTATGTGTGCGCATGTGTGCATGTGTGTGTATGTGTGTGTGCATGTGTGTGCATGTGTGTGCATGTGTGTGCATGTGTGTGTATGTGTGTGTGCATGTGTGTGCATGTGTGTGCATGTGTGTGTGTGTGTGTGTGTGTGCGCGTTATATTGTCATTGTGACCACATAACTCTTCTTCAGAATGCTTCCTTTTGACCCTAGAATATTCCAAAATGATTTGCATTTGAGCATCTCTGTAGAAAGTAAACTCTGAGGTTCTGGGGACAGGGACTGATGCACATATTTGGCGCATTCCATTTTCTTAGTGAGAATGATTCACACTTCAGTCTTCATGGAGCTGCTATGTGGTTCAGCTACATTTCTAGAGAGGGACAAACACGTGTTGTGAGCCATTTTCTGCCACATAGAAAATGGCCATTGCTGGTCTACTTCTACACTATCATGAAATCTTGCAGCGATCAGCTTCTGTGAGAGGCTAATGTGCAACTTACCACAGACATCACTGGTGGGGCTCCAGATGTTTAGACAAATATAGGTGGGATTTTCATGCCCTTTTTTGTTTGTTTTTTTTTACAGTTTTTAGTAACTGGTATGTGTTTATTCTAATTGAGACAGCATCATAAGAATATCACCATTTTTGAAAATTTTTCCTTCTGTGCAAGATATTTAATCATGTGCATGTGAGTGTGCAAGTGTGTGTGCAAGTGTGTGTGTATGTGTGTGTGTATGTGTGTGTGTGTGTGTGTGTGTGTGTGTGTGTATGTCTGTTCTCTTCTTTCATCCTGGGTCCTGGGGATTAAACTCACTTTGTCAGATGTGACAATAAGCATATTTACCTGCTAGGCCATTTCATTTACCCCATACACCCCCCAAATGAGTGCACGTGATGCCTCATCACTAGTGATAAAATGTGGATTATGTACTTTATAGTGTCTAACTGTTAAAGACTGCTCAATTTTCTGTGGTGAGAGAACGAGCCATTTTGTGAATTTTTATTTTTATCCATCTAATAAAATATGTTAAAATGTATTCATGCATGACTATGAGTTATTAATTATATATTAAAATGATAAAGGCAGATATTATTACCATGACACAAAACCAGAAAGCAAAATAGAAATCATCAAGAGTATGTGCTACAATGGGTTTCTGAGGAAAAAGTCTTTTTTTTAATTAAACACATAGAAGATTCAAATTAGTTTTATTTGGTATAAGCTCTTTTTCATATAACTGAAGACCGACACATGGAGATCTCTCTCTGTTCCATATTAAAAAGTCTCTTTGATATTTATCAGGTGGTTTCCATTATGCCTGAAAATTGAGGTCACTCAACTTCTTGCTATGTACAAATATTAAGCACACACTATAGAGAGAATAGAATAGTATATATTCTAAACCAACCACTCATCTTCAGAGATTATAAACATCCTGCTACTCTTCCATATATTTAATTCCAAAGATGTTTTAGTTGACTTGATTATCTTAAGGAAAATTCCAGAATCATATAATTTTACCCTTACATATTTTAGTATATATTTCTAACTGATAAAGACCGAAAATTAGTGGTATTATTATTTCTTTCTCTCACTTAATACTTACCTTATATTCAAAATTTTCCCATATTGTCAAAGACATCTTTCTTACAATCACTGATGAGTCAGGACACCAAGACTGTCCCATACAGTATTTGGCAGGTGTCACTCTTTAATATATAGTAGATTACCTCTCAATTCTACCTCTGGGAGACATTGATTTGTGGACAAAAGTGGATCTATCATATTGTTCAGTATTTTACTTTTAGGTTTAGTCTTATCGTATTATTTAATTTTTTTCTTTTTATTTTCCTCCAACGCTTGTTTTGCAAAATCAAACTGAGAAAGGTTGAGCAGATCCATGCTGAATTTCAAATGAGATATTAGAGAGATAATTCAGTATCTTTCCCTCCCCTCCCTTTCCCATCCCTCCCTTCTTTTTCCCTCTTCTCCTCTCCCCTCCCCTCCTCTCATCTCTTCTCTCCTGATGTATCACCCATCTCGGTGTCATGTTCAGTGATGTTATAGTTTTTGTTACCATTTTACCATGTAGCTGATAATCATTGTTCTTGATTCTCCCATTGTCCTTATGCGGGGGATCAAACTCGAGGTCGTGATCACATTAGGCAAACACTATTGAGCTTAAGCCTTTACTTTTGGACTCTGCTATTTCTTCTGCATTAATTTCTTCCTCCCCGCCCTCCTTCTTCATGTTCATCTACTATTGCCTTCTCCTCTTTTCTTTAATCCATGTTGTTGCATCACAGAACAAATCCATGTAGAATGTTACTAGATATTGCCAAAGTTCCTTTAGTAAACTTGTACTAATTTGTGTCCAAGAATATTTAAAATAGTCTTTCTCGTCTCTGAGCTACTGAACTGGGTACATTGGGATATATGGTTTCAGGTTACTTGACAGCCATCCAGATGTGGAAAGCCTGTTCTCCAAGCAATCTTAAGCCAATGATTGAAAGTATTCACTTGTTGCATACTCTGCATCAAGCTAGGCACACTCAACGTGGATCTAGTGTCCTCTCCTCTGCATGTGTCTAGAGTTAGGTGGTAGAGAATCGCCTATAAGTAAATCATGCTTTCCTTGTTAGTAAATGGAGGTGAACTAATGGTGCTAAGAAAGCCTGTAAGAACACAAGAATGTAAATGTGTGGCAATTGTACCCAGCACAGTGTGACTGCCTCTTGCTAACCAAAAATCCAAAGAGTGCCCTAAGCATATATTCTATTCTCCTGATTCCATTGAGTCTGCTGCCTTAAGAAGCAACAGCTCATAAATTTGATCCCAAATCTGACCCATTTCTACTTGTTTCTTTGTTTTTTCTTTTGCTATAGCTGTTTATGTTCAGGTTGGGGTTAGGAAAGCTATCTGTGAAGATAATTAAAGTTACCTTTTATTTATTTGGGGGGTGTAGGTGTGTGTGAAGGTTAGAGGACAACATGAAGAACGTGAATGCTCTTTTAACCTTGGTGGCAGGCATTCCTACCTGCAGAGTCATCTACTTAGACCTTATGGAGAGTTTTGAACCCAAAATAATAGTGTGTAGAGTTTTAACAAACATTTTCCACATGAAGCCATCACGATATTCATAAACATTCCTTGGCCTACTTGACATATTAACATTTATGTAGCTGACAGGAGAGAAGATAAAAGTCAATAAAAATGGAGTTATTTATTAAAAAGGTCTATTGTTACAAGAACAGTACACAGAACTATTATCTTACTGTGCCCTCCACATGATATATACCATTATATATAGTATATATACAGATTGTATACAACACACTTAACGGTTCGACACAGAGTCCACAGTACCTTCAGTTACATATGCAAAACATTTGCTGTCATGAAATGTCTCATGATAAGGAGAGCTGTTTTCTTATGGTTCAGTGGGCATTGTAGAAAAATACAGTCTCTTCAGTGATATAAGACTGTGTGGTTACCATCCCACCAAGGAAAAAGCGTTCTCAGTACTGTTGTTGGAAAATAATGTTCCTTGATAGGAATGTTGTCTGCTTGCTACAAAATAACAAATGCGGGGTACAGAAATACAGATACAGTGAAAACCTGCTTTATTTTAAATAGGTTCATGATGCAAAATACATATTTTGTGCATATTGAGTAAAAACACCTCGCATCTCTGACTTGTGTGAGAATATGACATCAGAAATTCTATATGTGGATATTCAGGCAGTGATTTGGGAATATTGATTAATTAGAATTTGCCATTTTGTGACATTTTTATTTTACTGTTTTTTTTAGAAGAATTTAGTTAAGTTGATTTTTAAAGTTCTTCAGATAATCTAAATGAGAGCATCAATAATAAATGAAGAAAATATCTCAATTTACCAAATATGAAAAGCATATTCTTTTAAAAATATCTTTCTACATTTTTTTCAGATGCAGGATTTGTTTCTGCAAGTGACACCATGCTTTGGGAAGCTCATCTTTTGATTCTTATTGGTGAACTCCAGCCTCTCCTATTCCCCTGGAGGCACATGAGGAAGGCCACGTGGTTTGATTATTCATAGGCTTGAATAGTCACTCTCTTAGTAACAGTCTGTTGACTGAAATCATCTTCTTATATTGACTTTCCTTTGCTTAGAGCTGCCTGGGACACAATTCTCTCTAAACAGAATGGGAATAACTGGTGGATAGTTACACTGCACCCTGAAAACTTTTATAGGATATTCAGGATAGACTATCCCAACTGTCATTTACCTAAGCTCAGGATTTTCATTCTGTTTGTTATTACAGATGCAAATAAAGTTAATTGGCTCATATCATATAAAGGCAAAGCAATGGAATCTACCTTTTGTCCCCATATGAGCATTGCTCATTTAGCCAGAATCTTCAGGTTCTTTCTGGAACATGCCTTCTGTATCATTTCTGGATTCTTCATAGTGATCTCCACCCTGATGTGTCCCTGTGCTGTGTCCTATCACACACTCAGGAAGTAGGACAATCTCACTGAGCTTCCCATGAATTATCTCTTAGGTTTAATCTGACTCCTCCAATTCATCAATGGGGATTGTCTCTGAAAATTTCACAGAATCCAGCAATGCAGACTTTGGCTAGACTAGCTGAAGCCCTGTGGCAATGCTGTGTTTCCACAACTCAGTTTTAAGAACATCATTCTACCTAACAGACTCTCTTTACCCCAGGAGCTGGGAAGCATTTGTAAGTGGCATATGATGAGGAACAGTGTCTAAAACCTCGGATTTTTTGTTTGAATAATTGGTTTCATTACTTCTTCCGCCAGCTTTCCTTATCCTTATAACATTTGCAAGTAGAAGAAAGCCTTTCGCTCAATTCTACATCTGTCTTGACAGCAGGCAGAGAAGTGGGGCGCCCTCTCCCCTGCTCTTTGCACTTTCGTGTTAGCACCTGTGGCTTTGCGCTGTTGATGTTTTCAGTGGTCACTATTTTCGTGACGTTAAACTATCTTTTGACATTAAACATGGACTGTATTCACTCTTAGGTCCCATGTTACTCCATGGGAGACAATAACTCAGTTTGAACTCATTCTCTATTCAACTTCCACTAATGGAAATTCCCTACCTTAATACCTTACTATATGGGCACATGTAGAATGGCCTATGGAAAAATCTTGCTATTTTTCTATTCAGTCATACAACAGTTTTTAAGAATTCTTTTATGTATTTCCCCTATCCTGGACCCTAATAACTGAAGTATTTCTTCATATTTCCTGCTGGTTTGGTATTGAAGCAGTGATCTAATGGAAAGTTTGGAAAACATTAGACACAGAGTCTTGAGAACACGTTTCCTTCTCGGGTTTGTATTTGATTTTGAGCAGGCTATAGAGACCACCTCGGCAATTGATGGCTGACACTCAGAGTCATTAAATAGAAAATCAAATCCCAACATATTAAAAAAATTAAGAATACATCTGACAGAAATTACCTTTGCTTACAAAATTTCATTACATACAATCTGCATATTTTTATTGGACCAAGAAGTGTCCTCTCCGTTTACAAAATCCAAAGAGAAACCTGATGGGTAACTCATATTCTCCCCCCGGACTCCTGAGAATGCACCATCTGTAGTCCCGTGTGTTCAAAGCTTTTCTCAGGACCCCATCTCCATTCATTCTGCGCTCTGTCTGCTGCTGCCTTCTCAAGCTAAAGCAAAGAAAAGCACACCGCGTGAGCTGCTTTCACCAGGAACTGGAAGGAAGCATCAAAGCCAAGAGCAGTGTTACTGAGGGCCACTTGGAGAGAGAGTGCAGGGTGGACTGAGCGCTTGTGATTTTCCCACCTGTGAACAAAAGAGAAGCCTCCAATGAAGCCACTTGTCAAAGAAACGTTCTCAGAGATGATGGGCGGCAGGATTGGTCCTCTGTCCCATGGCATTGTTCTGCTATGGAATAAGGCATTGTCTGAGGTCTCTGCCTTCACAAGGAAATAGAAGTCTATTGAAAATGTATTGAAAAGCTAAACAACTTTTAACAAACAAACCTGACAATGAGAATGGTTGATGTTTACCAGTGGTGCACAGGTAGGAAGTATTTTAAGGAGAAGGGATGGGAATGAAATTTTTGTTGTAGAGCTTAAATGGCTTAAGAACTGGAACAAAGATAATTAGTAAAAGTGTGATGAGACATGAATTCATAATATTCCACAAATAATAAAATTTAATAAAACATTTTATTTACTATATTCATGGTATTTGATTATTTCAGCAGAGCAAGCTTAAATTCTATATCCTTCCAGAGTTGACAGAAAGGGGCAATCTGGCATTTATGATGCCTACACTTAGAAGGAGTTCTTTCATGAGATCAGGTCATCACATGCAGTTGAATGAATCCAGCTAACTGGTCTGAGTTGATTGGTCTGAAAAGTCATATGCCAAAAAAATTAAGAGCTATTTTAGGCAGTAACTTCAGAAATGGCTCTTAAGCTAGAGGTATTCTAAAACATCAGAGTGATTCATGTGACTACTTCCTGTATGCCAAGCACAGTAATAGACCCTTAACACATACTATCTTTCTTGTTCCTTATAATATACCTGTGTGGTAGTGTAGCATGGTCTTCCTGTTGCTGATGAAAAAAGGTACTGATCAACAGTTAGTGAAAAAAGAGTCCATGAATTTGAGGGAACATAAGGAGGAGTATATGGGGTTTGGAGGGAAGAAAGGCAAAGGCAAGAGAGAAATGTAAGTGTGTTATAACCTAAAAACAAAAAGTATAAAGAAAATAAAAAATGACGAATGTGATAAAAGTACTCAGTTGACGATTTGTAGGTCTGGATGTTCCCTTGATTTTGTCTCTCAAAACAGTGGCTTAGTTTTCTTTCTTGTTGCTGTGATGAGATAACTTGGACAAAAGACAAATTAAGGAAGAAAAGCTTACACGGTTCTATTACAGTTTACTGTGACAGACAAGTCAAGGAGGCAGGAGCTTGAAAGAGCTAGTCATTGCGCATGCGCAGTTAAGAGTAGAGAGACGTGAATGCATGTGTTCCTGTCTATTAGTCATCAGTCTTTCTAATCCTATACAATTCAGGATCCCCTGCAGGAATATGGAGTTATAACCAATAGGCTTTCTTCCCACATCGGTTACTACAATCTTGATAGTTCCCTGCAGAAATGCCTATAGGACAACCTAATCTGAACAATTCTTCATTAAGCCTATCTTTCCAAGTGATTCTAGATTATATTTAGTTGACAAAGATCATCACAGAGATGGAATCTGTGTTAAAACCTTTAGAATAAGGATTAAAATATTTCCCCAGATCTTAGAATATTCTGTCGAGATTTCTTTGTGGTTAGATGAGCATAGTGCCATCACGGGGATCACCTTTTTTTATTTGTTTGAGACATGGAGTTTGAATGGATTCCCCATATATTTCAGAACAAAAGAATTATTTTGCTGACAAGCCGTATATGCAAACATCTACACATGCAGAATGGTTAGTCTTCATTTCTTTGTCAATTTGGATCACTGATGCAGCAGTAGCAGCCATTAGAATATTGAGTCATTTTGAGTAATTTCATTTTGTGCAAAATGCACTGACTGTACAATGCATGGCCACATATGAGTCATGATAAGGTAAGTTCACTGGAATGGCATGGCCTGAAATAAGTAAAGCATGCCCAATTTCCATGACGGTCTCGTGACGTCAACTTTAATGATGCTGAGTACAGTCTGCTAATTAGTTAGGTTATCTTAACCCAGCCAAATAAACAAGGTGAAAGCCAAGCACCAAGCAGCACAATGCACATTAAGATGCACCCTGGCTGGGAAGCCAGCCCTCTCTTTCACCTGAGCAATGCTTTTCAACTTTTAAAGCATTTGGTTTTGACAATATCGAATGAAACTATGCCTCAGATGGGTTTTATGGAGCTAAGTTAGATGAAACGATGAAATTTTTGCTTTATTGAAGTTTAGGAATTGCTAATTACCCAACTGGCTATTAGCTACAACATAAAACTTGCTATTTTCATAGATATTATAAGTTAATTAAAACATGAATGAAAAAACCAAAGTCTGTGTAAGTAGTCCCTAACTTGTGGCTGACCTCATTCGAATGACTCAACAGCCTCTGTGTTTGAGTAAAAAGGAAATCTCAGACTCAACACGATGAAATTTGAAACTCAGCAGGTAATGTGCTGGATGGGGAAATGGCCCAGCGTCCTGGCAGCAGTGTGCAGTGCAGGGTTTGGATCTTTAGCACACGACAGAGAGCTGGGCACAGTGGGATCCATCTGTGATTTTACTTCTGTGTTGCTACAGAGGTAGAGGCTGTGGGTAGTGAGTCAGGAACCCTGTGGGAATTGCTGATGTGACAGGCTGGCTAATACAGCAAAGTCTGGGTAAAGTGAGAGACCCTGTCCTCAACAGAAAGGCGGAGCTCATGTGAGCAACGACGTTGTCATGTCTGGAATACACTGTTTTTCAATAGTTATTAAACGTTTGTCTTTTCCAATTTTGTTTCTCCCTTCTTCTGCAATGCTTCCTAGTAGTTGGAGGAGAGTCGATTTTCTTCAGTTATGTAGCCCCATACTACAATAGATAGTCCCACACTCCTGCACATCATAGCAACACTGACTAGACTCAGTGGGTTTAAAAAAGGGCACCTAAAGTTGGGTTGGGAAAATGGAGGTAGTGTGGGTTAATGGAGGAGTTGAAAGGGGAGAATGGAATCAGGGTTTGATAAATACTTCATATACAGATAGGAAATTCTTACACAATGCAAAGTTGGAGAGTGTGGTGGTTTGAATAAGAATGGTTCCCATAGACTCATAAATTTGAATGCTAGGTTACCAAGGAGTGGCACAATTTGAAAGGGTTAGGATGTATGGTCTTGTTGGAGTAGGTATGTCTTGTTGGAGGAATGTGTCACTTGCCATGAGCTTTGGTGCTTCAAGGGGCCAAGTCAGGCCCAGTCTCTCTCTCTCTCTACTCTCTCTCTCTCTCTCTCATTCTCTCTCTCTCTCTCTCTCTCTCTCTCTCTCTCTCTCTCTCTCTGTTTCTCTCTGTCTCTCTCTGCCTGCTACCTACGGAATTGGATGTAGCACTCCCAACCAATTCTCCAGCACTGTGTTGGCCTTCATCCTTCCATGCTCCGTGCCATGATGATAATGGACTAAGTCTCTGAAACTATAAGCAAGCCCCAACTTAGTCCTCTCTTTTATAAGAGTTGTCATCGTCATTATCTTTTTACAGCAATAGAACATGACTAAGACAGAGAGCAATAGAGGAAAACACTAAACACCAACCTTGGGCCTCTGTTTATATGTGCATATGTACGTACACACACACACACACACACACACACACACACACACACACACACACACACGGCCCTCTGTGGCAATCACTAGACATCAAACTTTGCATTTGAAATTGCTGACCAACAAATCATTATACAATCACCCATTATGTGCTAATAGTGATTGCAATTTATCAATGGTTTTGAAAACAATAAATATTGGTTTTAAGACTTCCCTGTAAGTTCTTTTTCATTTCATAGGACAATCATGCTAATACAGAAGCAGGTACATCAAACGCACAAATTTTTGTGTGTGTCTAAACATGACTTTCAAAAGCCAAGTGGCTAGTTACTACTTAGCCCAGGTTAGGCAAAGAACTTTATAGGAAGTTTATCCTGATGAAAACATCAGCTGGTTTCTAGGTTATACTTGTCATTTATGCTAATTGCAGAATGGCATGGAATTCAAAGAAGAAAAAAAATAACTTAAAATTTTCTGAATTCTGCCATCCTTCAATATCAAGAAGATTTAGTACGTCCAGCATCAGTGAAGGCTAGCGAATTGAGCCTGCTATGTCCAACTTACCTGCATATGAAGGTACCCTGATTTGGGAGCTCGCTGTTCCATCTCCTCCTTCACTGTATGCTCGAACTTCAATAATGTAGACTCCAGCCTCAGGGAGAGGCACAACAGCCTGAGGCTTCTGTGTCTCAATAACTTGACCTTTGCTGTGACCCTCTTGCCTATAAAAAACCTGGGAGCAATAACGGAGGCTTGAATTATTTGTTATTCAGGTGGCATTGTAAATGATTTCTTTCACTGCCTACCATATATTACAGTCTGAGCTAGGTACAGGCTCCCCTGCTTTGACACATGAGCAAATGTGCTGCAAATATAACGCACTGTGCCAGACGTGCACATGGCAAAGGCAATGGAGAAAGAGAATGCGATCTGTCTAAGTTCGAGGGAAGAAGAGGAAGCATCTAAGCTCAGTGTTTAAGATAAGTTGAAAGCAGACATGGTGGTCCACAATAGTAATCCTAGTATTCGAGAGTATGGCAGAAAGATTGTCCTTAGTTCAAGGCCATCCTGATCTACAATGACTCTGTCACAAAACTATAACAACAAAAATTTACAAATAAATGCCAAATTTACCAGATTGAGATTTCCAGATACAAGAGATGATTAATAATAATAATAATAATAATAATAATAATAATAATAATAATAATGATAATCCCTCTGAAATAAGAAGCCATGGTATCCACGCAATGGATAGAACACATGAAAAACAAGAGGACTAGGTTAGAGAACTAGGTGGTAAGAAGTCACGAATAAGAGCCAAATCCTGCTCATGGAAACCTAGCGCAGGGACTGAAGCTCTCTCTGCTAATGGAAGCCCCTTTAAAGTCAGCAGCACATTTAGCAGTGCAATCAGGGGCATCATGTACTGGGAGACAACACGATCTTGGAGACACAGCAATACACGGGATGACGTAGAAGCTCCTCAAATGGAAGAGTATACAGAGAAAGGTGCTAAACGTTTAAAATAAAATGCTCAATCTAGTTAGTGACCATCAGAGCCAAAATTTTACTCATTTTTTTTCAATTTTGCCACAGGTTTGTGTACTGATCAAATTGTGTTTGTATGGCGGGGTTACAGAGTTAACTTATTTTTGACATGTGTCCATAATTGCACAATTGAACACTCTTGGATAGAGGACAAAAGCACAGGTCTGGACACACTATTGTCCTCTTGGTCACATAACTGAGGCTGCAGAGGCAGTCATAGCCTTCATAAACGTTGTGTCTAATTAGGAGGGGAATTTCCTTAGGAGGGTGGTTCACTGGTCACTTTCCAACTATTTTCTATGCTATGCCTCTCTTACGGTTTTGCCTCCAGTAATAGTCTATTACGATGGGAGGGATATAATCGACCAACAGCAGCACTTAAGATACACTAAGTGCATTTTATTCATTCTCATTGTTTTTATGCATCTTCATAATTATTAGTGTTATGATTGCCTGGCCTAATGGGAATAGCAGTAGCTTGGTCATTATGCAAATATGGATTCAAAACAATCTTCTATGAAACCAAACCAAACCAATCTCCTAACCTACCTGACTGGGTAAATTACTGACCTTTCCCAACATAAATTGACTCTTTTGTTTGTAGGAATAATACCTACTATTTCATGGTTTTCTCAGGAGATCAAAAAAGGCAAAAGCACATGAGGGAAATCAAGCATGGGGCCCGGTGCACACAGGACAATAAGAAAAGTCACCTCTATTACCATCAGTGTTGACTGCCAGTGGAACATTGTTTAAGTGTCATATCCTTAAAGCAAGAAAAATCACACACATATGCACACATATGCAAACACACACAATCACATACATACAAGTTCATGTAGGAAACATCTTTTGATTGAATTAACTTGCATGGAACAAAATAAACCCTAGAAAAATCAGAATTGGGGGTGGGGTGAAATGTGCAGGTTTGTGTGCATATGAGTGCAGATACAACAGGCCAACCTGGGGTGTTATTTTCCAAAAGTCATCCATCTACCATCTTTTTTGAGATATAGTAATTCACTGGGACCAAACCACAGACACACACATGCAGATAGGATGGCTGACCATCAAGGTCCAGGGATCTTGTCTCCCTCCTCAGTTGCTTGGCTTTTTCTGTGGCTCTCAGAATCAAACTGAGGTTTCCATGCTTGTGTGACGCTTTAGTGACTGAGTTATCTCTTAGCTCCCAAAGCAGCATTTTGTGTTTGTTTTAGGCTTTGAAACAGGATCTCACTACTTAGCCTCTGTTGGCCTGGACTCATGATATAAATCAAGGTGGTCTTGAACTCACAGAGATCTGCATGCCTTTTCCTCCTCCAGGTTCTGGAATCAATGCATATGCTATCACACCCAGCCCCAAAGCAGTATTTTGTGTGTTGATGTGTGAAGTGACATGATCCCCTCTTTGCTTTTGGTAACACATATTCCATCCACTCTTGGATTGGAATTTGCATCTGAGTCTATGGGAAAGTGACTGTGTGCTCTATAGTTAAATGCACTTAAAGGCTTTCTGCAAAAAGATGCCATAGCTTGAACAGAGATGCAAAAATGATGTGCACATTTTTACATCTTTACCTGATGCAACACTGTGTTTGAATATCTGTCAAAGAGTAGGTGCCTAGCTTCCTGACCCACTCTAATGTGAATCACTGACAAATCACAGTACAGGAAAAGGTGGTGGACGTTTGATGACACAGCAACACACAGAACTAGCACTCACATTTGGTGAATCCGGAGGATGGCAACAGGGGTTTCTTTACGCTTAAAAAATTACAGATCTATGGAAATTTATGACTCTGATTTTGACTGCAGTGCAGTCAGGAATTGCAATCCTATTGTCTACATGTGATAATTGGAAAGCAAACTTATGAGAAGGGAGATGTATGTAAACTGTTAAGGACTAGCGAAAGAGTGACTGTTTCAGAAGGCACTGTTAATGTGGTTCAATAAATTACAATTTTTTTTTCTTTTTTTCGGAGCTGGGGACCGAACCCAGGGCCTTGCGCTTGCTAGGCAAGTGCTCTACCGCTGAGCTAAATCCCCAACCCCTATTTTTTATGACAAAAAAATAGCCAGTAATGCACATCTATACAACGCAAAGGTGGCAGAAAACTTGTAGATCTGTAGAGAGTTAGGAACAGAAAGTGAAAACAGCAAAAATATAATTTAAAAAAATCAGTTGATAGTGGCAGAAAAAGCTTGAGATTAGTGGCTTTTATCAGAGTGCAGGAAGAAGCAACATATATTAGTAATGATTTTTACCAACTAAAAAGTCAAATAAACTAATGGTAATTCTTCAGGATTTCAGAGCATCTGGACCTAGTTGAAAGTCCTGACTTAGGAAAATGAATCAGCTTTTTAAAAAGTTTAAAGACCTGGCAGAAACAGTTACTGACACTAAGGAGGCCAGCGAATTCTTCAACAATCTGGACATTCTTAGATTGGTAGTTATATTGACAGCTATCTTTGTTCAGAACAGGAATTATCTACTGTAATGTCAAGTAGAGTTGGAAATTCTATTTTTCAAAAAAAAACATTATTAGATTATCCAAATAAATGATTCCAGTAAAACTTTACTTAGCATTGCTATTGTTTTTAAAATGATTATTTATTTATTTGTTTGTTTGTTTGTTTATTATCTACGTGTGTTTATACATGTATGGTGCATGTGCGGAGCTCAGATTCAACTTGGAGAAGTTGGTTCTTTCCTTCTACAATGTGGTCCCAAGAATAGAACAAATAGATACTCTTGGCCACAAGCTTCTTTACTACTGATCCATTTTGCTGGCCTGTTACTTCTTAAAAGAAAGTGACTGTTCTAATGGTAACAGAGTGTTGAGAAATATAACAAAAACATGTTGATGATGCCTATAGATGCATCTGAAAAGTTGACATCCAGGCAAATAGAAGCTCATTCCTCAGCTTTGAATCTTGGGAAAAGTTGGTAGGACCAATGATGGAGATTAAATGTTCTATAGCCCTCGGTATAAGAAGAGAGGTGAAGCAGGGCCAAACAAAGGCAGGTTATTCTAAGCACAGTGGTACATGCTTGTATCCAAAACTTGAAAAGTTGATGTTTGAATATGGAGAGTCAGATTAGATCTACAAAGCACAGTAAGGTAAGCATAGGATACTTAACAAGACTAAGTCTCAAAAAGTAAATCCAACCAGTTCATAAGTACAACTACACTTGGCTATAGAGTAGCTGAGAAGACTTTGTAGGTCATCATTTCCCAAAGAGCAACTTTCAGACTTGGTGGGCATTTTTCTCCTTCCTCACACACTATGCCAGTGGTTTGTTTGTTTGTTTGTTTGTTGTTGTTGTTGTTGTTGTTATTGTTGTTGTACTGACTTGACAGAAGCTACAATCAAGGAGAGAACTTCAGCTGAGAGAATGACTCCACTAGAGGGGCCCATAGACATGTCTATGAGGGCATTTCCTTGATGATATGATATGAGATTAATATGAGGACTTATGATCCCGCTGTAGTCAGCGCTACCCCTGGGCAAGTGGTCCTGGGTTGTACACAAAGGGGAACTGAGCAAGCCACAAGGAACAAAACACACTTCTGTGGGCCTGCTTCAGTTCCTGACTCCGGCTTTCTTTTCTGAGCTCCCACCCTGGCTCCCAGCAATGATGGACTATGATGTGGAAGTGTAAGCCAAAGAAACACCTTTCTCAGCAAGACGCTGCTGATCACTATTATTACGACAGGAAGCTAAGCAGTGCACCCAGATCCACATCATTTCTTCAACAGTATCAACATATATGCTAGAGCTACTTCTACTTCATGTTTTAAATAAGAAGCTTCATCATAAATGATATTGAATGTAATCAAATGTGGATGGTATGATGACATCATGTACTTTATTCCATTCTGTCAGTCTTTTACCTGTTCAACTGGTCAAAAAATTAAAGACTATTAAAATGTAGGAAGTCAAAGCCATAAGGTGGCATGTTCTTTGATCCAAAAAGTCTGTGAAGAAATGGAGAATGGTGTGGGTGTTCAAATTTCAGCAGATGTAAAAGAAATCTCAGACCACATGGCTCTCGGGTGGCAGAAGGCCTTAGCTTATTACTAAATTGTGAAAGCAAGGGAAAAATCTCAATGTATATGGATGGGCATTTGTAATTTGTAAATTTTGAAACTAATAAATACCTACTCTTCCTAGCTATGGATCAATTTGGAAAGTAGAGACAGAAATATATAGTAAAGGGGACTTTAACCTAGAAAAAAGGTTTTCTAGGCACAGTCAGAAGGTAGTAAATATTTGTCCTCTGGTTCACAGACTGGGGCTGTTGCCCTGAATTCACTTAGACAGCCAGCCTGAGTCTACTGAGTAGAACTCTTTCTGGGGAAAAAGAACCTTTTAAAGATCAAAAGTATCCCCGTCCAATTTCCTTAAATACAAAGATAGCTTTACCTTAAATTTTCCAAGAACACTAGAAGCAAGTTCTAGTTTGATAGTTTAGATTGTCATTCCAGGATCCCACAGAAACAGACATGACTAATGTGTTCGACTTTATAGAACTGTCATGCTTACAGGGAGGTGGTAAGTCAAGACACTGTCATTACTCTTGGCCTTGCTACAGACTTTCTGGAATA
The DNA here is from genome assembly GCF_011064425.1 of Rattus rattus. NCBI lineage: Eukaryota > Metazoa > Chordata > Mammalia > Rodentia > Muridae > Rattus > Rattus rattus. The sequence continues at coordinate 5,915,282 of NC_046161.1, forward strand.
CAGCTAGAATCACACAGAAGGTATTGCCCCCCATCTCATCTCAGTCCCACTTATGTTTGCATGCCCTTCCCTCAGATGTCTCACCACTCTATGGAGACTTTTGTCAGAACTGAGTTATTCCTGAGAGCCATGTTCCAAGTGTGTGTTCTCATGGTTACATCTCTCTGTTTATGGTCTTAATTATTGTTTTCTGCTACATTCCTGTTTTGTGGTGCCTGTGTCAGGAGAATCCTGCACTAAGCCTTCTTATCAAGAGTAGTGGGAAACCTTCTTGTCCAGAGTCCCTTTGTGTTTGCAGTTGCCCTGAGCCAGCAGGAGTTGTAATAAGGCTGAATAGCACCAGAGTGGGTGGGTGGGAGGTTTGACTCTACATGTTACTGGCAGCTTCCTTTAGCCAGCTCTTTTCCCTCAGGAATATAAGGGTGTGTAACTCGTTGAAGAAAATGAAAATGAAAATGACATTTTACGACATTGTCCTACTTTTGTGCATCTATACAACTAAGATGAGCTGTGTTGGAGGCTCCAGCAACAAGTTATTCCAAAATGATGAGTGTGGTCCTCCCCACTAGAAAACAGGAATTGTCTGTGTCCATTGTTAATAAACTTAATGTTTTCCCCTTAGTAGTGTAGTCTCCTTTAATAAAAATAGCATCTATATTTCAGGATAGGCTTCTTAAACACCAAATGATTTCGTATAAATTGTCTAATCCTTAAGATGATGCTGTAGCACAAGTGATGCTAATACTGTTTTAGCAATTTTAACTGAAGAGAATGAAACTCAGGGAGGTTTAAGAAAATTATTCGAGATTTTGCAAGTAAGATTTGAACTGAAGTCTGTCTGACTTAGGAGCCAATGATCTTTGTCTGTCATATCACAACACATGTGGAAGTCATGCTGAAAAGACAAATGTTTGCTACTAGCCATAGATGGGTAATTGTGTGAGATGTTCCTGGCTGGGTTGAAATTAATGAACTTATGCAGCTCTTCTAAGAGTGTTGAGGATGAGTGCTCTTGTCTTTAAGATCGATGTTCCGCATTGCTGGGAGATTTGTCATGGCATATAAAGTATAGGGGTGGAACGAATACAGCCACACTGGGTTGAAATGGTAGCAAAGAGATCTGAGTGTCGTGGGCATGCTGGTTGATGTAATTGCTAATTTGACATAACCAGAATCACCTGGGAAGAGAGTCTCAATAAGTAATTATCAAGTTTGAGCTCGCCTGTGGACATGTTGATGGGGGAATTTCTTGGTTGTTAATTGATGTTGAAAGAACCAACCAATTCTGGGCTGTACTATTCTTTAGGTAGGGATTCCTATTATTGGAGTACAAAAAAAGGCAAAACAAGGTACCTGAAAGAAAGCAAACAGGAAGAATCTACAAATATATTTTCTTCAGTTTTAAGTGTGGATATGATGGTTTCAAGTTTCCCCTTTGACCTCTCCTACACAGTAGAATTGTGAGCTCCAGACTCACTTTCTTCTTTAGTTCCTGCTGTTGGTTATTGTATAATAGCCACAGAAATCAGATGGAACTAGAATATTTAGGGAACTGTACACCCAGCCTAACATAGTTTCTTTAGCCATTTAGAACCCAGGCTCCATGGAGGGGGCGCTTAAGGCACCAACCTTCTAAGTAGTCATGTGACTTATCGTGTGTTTTCAAGCATTCGACATTGCTTTTCTGGTTTGCAGGGTTATTTGTCTGCTTCTTATGCTGTTGGGTTTGGTCCTTAATGGTCTGTCAGCATTCTTACTACTAAAGAGTATACTTGCCTTGAAAGGCGAGTCCAAAGGATGTGGTCTCTTAGGGGAAGATGTAAAAGTAAGAGAGCCTATGGAAGGATCCAGAAAATGACCCATCTGCTTTCTCAAAAGATGAAATTCTATATGTCTGAGGATGAGTCAGATCTGACTATGTGTATGTGTTTCAGTGTGACACTGTGATCAATATTAATTTCAGTTAGAGAACACTGTAAGTTGTTTCCTGTATTAGTAGAAAATGGCTTTACATACACCCATCTGTGAATATATATGGATATATATTCTATTTGTAACTGTGTCTGTTGTAAGTTTCAGACTTCTACTACTTTATGCACAAAAATATTATGTCAGTATTTCTGGTTGAAAACCAAAATCATAATAGTTGCCATCCTAAGTATTGACATGAAAAAAATTTTCAAACCTATAATAAATAATATTCAACTGGTAGTTCTGCACAGAATTCAATGCTAAACTTTGATGATCTGAATCAGAAGTTAGGAATTTGGACACATAAACCCATAGGCTGTATATATTTTTAAACAAAGTTGTCAGGCTGTGTAGAGGTTTTCACCCCCAGATCTCCTATAAACCAAGGCAAGATGCCGGCAGAATGTGTCTTTGTAGCTTGCTGTCTCTCTGTGGAATCCTTTCTATTTAATGTGTGGCTCCAGCACTTTATTCTTCTGTTTTATTTTTGTTTTTAACAGACAATCATTCTATTCAGTCTTAGAGGTCCAGGTTTTGTCATCTGCCAGCAAAGTTTACTGGAAAGGGGTGCCAGGATCCTCCAGGTTCTACAAGGCTGTCTGCATCCATACTGAATTCAGGGTCCTGGTTTTTGTTTGTTTGTTTGTTTGCTTGCTTGTTTTTTTCCTACTCTTTTCTTTCAGCTGCCTTGTGGTTTTGGAGATGAATTTGACTTTTGCCTGCCACACCACAGGCAAGTTCTTTCTCCAAGACACAGACACAATACAATCAAAAGCTCTTCCACATGATGCAATTGTCTGGCACTGATTTGCCAAAAGTATGTCTCCAAGTTGAGACATCTCCGAGGTAATTGGATATCAGTGATGGCTGCAATGCTATCCATGATAAATTGTGGAAATAGTTTAGGTGTTCAACGTCACAGGACTGGATAAGAAAAATACGTGCAATGGGATATTCTTTTCTCTATGTCATTAGCAGGAAAATAGATGTCACTGGAACAAATCTTATTAAGCAAGTTAAGACAATTGCCCAAAGACAAATATCACATTTGTTTCCCATTTGTGGGTCATAGAATTTTCTATACAAAAATATAAAACAAAATAAAAAACGTTAACGTATATTTGAGAATAAACTAGAACTAGAATTGTTTAAGGCAGTGGTTCTCAACCAGTGTGTCGTGACCCCTTTGAGGGTAAAATGACCGTTTCATTGAGGTCATATGTCAGATATTCTGCATACCAGATATTTGCATTATGATTTATAACAGTAGCAAAATTAAAGTAATGAAATAGAAAGGAAACTAGTTTTATGGTTAGGCAGGGATCACCATAGCATGGGGACTTGTACTAAAGGGTTAACATTAGGAAGGTTGAGAGCTACAGGTCTCGGGGGATAGAAAGAATCAATGAGATGGGTGAGAAAATGGACACTACAGGTAAGAGGAAAAATGACTCAACCTGTAACAAACACACACATCTATTTAAAGCTTCAAAAAACGCAACTACGAAGAAGAGAAAATGATTATTCATGTCCCATTCATGCCCCCCACCCCGCCCCGCATCACAGTGACAGCTCTGAAATGTGTATTGTTCCAAGAATGAACAGACACCAACCTTGTAACCCATGACTTCAGACTCGTTGGCTAGAGGTCTGACCGGCTCCCAGCCTAGGGAAACCTGGGAACCCTGCTGTTCCCAACGGAGGTTGCCAGGTGGCTCGCTAGGGGCTGCAAGATAAAAACAGGAAAGTGAACCACTAGTCCAAAAAGCATTTCTTCGTTTCAGTCCTGAGGATTTCTGACTTCTGTGTGTCTGGTCGTTAGCTGGTGCCATGGGCTTCCTTCCAGCTGGAATCAGAGGAGGAGGGTTTTGCTCCAGGAGTGTCATTTTAATAGCTACTCCACGGAGCTTTCGAACTTGAATCCTTTTATCTCCCTTCTGTGTCAAAATCGCTTAGCCTTGTTTCACAGGATGATAACCTTTACAGACTGGGAATGCAAAAATATTTTTGAGCTGGTTTTAGAATTCAGATCTGAGCTCTGAAGCAAGGCTCCCTTTTGACTCTGCTTATTAGGTACCCCCCGTGGCTTCTGATCACGTGGCTTTCAAACAAACAAAAGCCCAGGTCACTTACGGTGCCTCTTGGTGGTGGCGCTCACTTCCCTGCTGGGTGGCCCATACCCGGCTCCATTGTAAGCCCTGACTGTGAGGTGATAGAGTGTGTCGCCTTCCAATCCCGTCAACATGACGAATGACTCATTCCCTCTGGTTCTGACTGTTTCTACGGAGTCTTCTGGCTCGGTATCTTTCCAGTAACCAATCTGTCAACACATTACCACAAGACAAATTAATTTTAAAATTTCCCTGGGATTGTTACTCCCTGGCACACTCCTATTTCCCTCCTGCTCACTGCCCCTCCCCCGCCCCACATCACCCTTGTTGCTCGAGATCAAATCCCCGAAGAAATTGCCTCTGTACCCCTCAGTTCACAGCCCTAAGCTGTAGCGCCCCAGCTGCCTTGGTTTCCCGCTGAGTGTTCTGTATCCTGGAAGTGCTACAGATCCTAAAACAGGTTCTGGCATTAAAGAACGATCAAGCCATGATGGAAGCGCTTTCCCTCCCTCAGTTTAGCAGAGCAATTTACCTGGAAACAACGGAGAGATTGTCTGGAAAACAGACCTTTTGCAATACTACGTGAAGGTAAATTACAACTGTATAGATTAGTAAAACAAAGAGGAGTCAGAATACCCATGATACCTTGGAGTAGCTTAAATGGACTGAAACTGTGCTAGTTATGAAAAGGGGGCAGGCTGCGGTTGTTGGGTTCAGTTTGATTGAAGAGCATTTGTCTTTCTGCAATGATGAGATTCTGGTTAACTCTGTTACATTAGGTATGTTCTCCTGTGATACTCTCCTCAGACCTTAACCTCTGTCAGTGACTAACTCAGCAGGGCAGGGAAGGTGTGACAGCTACTGCTGGCAGCATCTAGTCACAATGCCTCAGGTAGATAGAAAGTAGAGAAAACAGAAACAGGGCAGAGCTATACAGCTTAAAGGCCCCGTACTCAGTGACCTGCTTCCTCCAGTGAGGCTCCACCTCCTAAAGGTCCCACAGTCCTCCTAACAATGCTGGTAGCGGAGTGGTCACACAGAAAAGACTGTGAAGGAAACTTCATATCAAACTTCAGCAGAGAATGCCTACAGTTTTGTTTGTGGACATGACGCTGCGTAGTTGAACACTTTCCTTGTGACACTGAAGCTTTTGGTCATTAAGAGTTGACTGGGGGCCCTGGGTTCGGTCCCCAGCTCCGAAAAAAAGAAAAAAAAAAAGAGTTGACTGGGTCCGTGCAGATGCAGAGTAGACAAAGAGGGTGCACTTTAGTTCTCACGGTTAGCCTCCGGTGTTGTGCTTTTCTCTGTGGATGGAGAGAGAGCCTTTGCGTTTCTAAGGCTCTGTTTCAATCTCGGTGCTGTCAGGCTTTGGGTTTGAGCACTAGAAAACAGGTACATGTGATATGAAGCCGGAAGTGAGCAGAAGGGTGAAGCCTTGCCCTTTCTCGTCTTTTGCCAGCAAACAGAGATATGGAGGCATTTTTCCCCTTTCTCCCTCTCAGCGCCTTAACACATCTTGTGGCCTGGTCCTGGCATGGTGGGGCTCAAGAGGTAGGCACATTGCTTGTGTTTTGGTAGTTCAAATCAGAGCGGACGAGGGGAGATTTTGTCTTTGAGGTAAGGATGGCTTTTTCCCCAGCACACTGTAGTAACTCCCGTGGCCCCTTAGCTATGATCAGGGCCTTTGCTTCGGGCCTTGAGGTCTCGCTTCCTGCTTTTAAAAATCATCGGTCTTTTTGTGTTTGTAGAGTTTGATCTTGAACAATCACACTGCATGTGCTGTCTCAGTTTTGCTAACTGATTTCATACAATGCACCTTGCTTAAAGGAGAGTTATCAGTCCTTCACAATTGAGCCCTGACTGACATATATGCAGAGACCCCTAATTTATATATAAAGGAAGGCTAGTAAAATGATCTCATCTTTTTGGCCAGTCTTCCCACAGAATTGGAAGAGAATTCAGTCAAGTGAGTGAACTTCAGAAAAGTAGTTTTCTAAAATAGGAAGCCCCCATTCTGTATTTCATATGCTGCTGCCCAACCCTTCCTGATTTCAAAGACTAGCTTGTCTTTCTTGGACGCTGGGAAAATTTGAACAGAAGAAAAAAATCCAAGGTATTTTCAATCTAAGAAGTTGGCTGAGAAGTCGCCAGCTGAATGAACGCTCACTTTTCTTTTCCTGTGATGCATCTGACTTCCTGGCTTCTGCCTCAGCGTCTCTTAACCAGTTACATTATTTTAAATATAACTAAGTATATTTTGATATAGTTGAATGATTAAATTAAGCAAATTGCAGGATTTGTAAAAGTACAAATTTCGGATTTCTAAAGACTGGATATATGTTTAATATTTGGAGTAACCACTATAAAATCAAACATCTCAAGTCAAATAATAAACGTGCTGCTAAATTTACCATGAAAGCAAAAATTCTGTTCACCTGAACCAATGCCTCATGCTGTAGATTCCCCAGACAGAAATCTGAAAATTCATTTAGGCAGGCTCTCTCAGCCAAACCCAACCTCAGTCATTCTGCCAATCTCTTTTGCTAGTCTGGTCAGATTTTGCATCTGCCTTTCAGAACTGGAATCACAGATGGGTACCAACCCCCTGGCATGGCTGTGTTCTGGGGATCCGAGTTCCAATCCTCATGCTTTTGTGGCAGGCGCTCCAACCATGAGGAAGCCCCGAGTGCCCCTAACTTAGGCTTTTGATTAAAGTATCGTTGTGGCTAGCTCACGGCAGATTTCTCTTTAGCTTATCATCCTACTTCCCTAGACTAGATGCCAGGAAGGGGATTATGGGCTTGAAAGTTAGGACGAAATTAAGCCTTCTGATACAAAATGCCCCATTATTTTTCAAAGAATTTGAACTATTTATTTTGTTTCCAACAGAAATGCATGAACATAAGAAATTTTCCACATTGCTACAAGCTCAAGGCAGACCGTGCCTTTGAAGCCAGAAGATCTATATTTAAATTGTGCTTTTGGTATGTGTAAGCTGTATTTGGGACAGTTTCCTTAGCTGCTTTTAATGGTTCTGAATTTTATCATTTTAACCTTTGTCTTTTATCATGTTAAAATATTATTTCTTATTTAAAATGTAAGTGGCATGCAGCTTTACTAGTGTCAAGCAGAAATGACGATGTCGTTGTTGGTTGTTTTGTCATTGTTGTCGTTGTTGTTGTTGTTTAGTGTGTGAGATTTGAGATTTTGTCCATGTTTTCAAGGTATTTGTTCTGCTGCGAGCATTCCACCTTCTCTGCAGCTCTGTGTTCACCCAAATTCTTTTGTCCTTCACTTCTGCAGTCTCCTTTGTGTTTTTAAACCGCACTTTTCTTGCACACTTACTCTGCGTTCTGAGATTATTTCTTCTGTTTTTACTGTGAAGCATGTTTATATAGCTGGCAGTATTGGGCCTGTAGTTAAGAGCACTGGCTGTATTCCAGAGGACCCGGCCTCAGGTCCCAGAGCCTACGTGGCAGTTTGTAAACATTTTATATCCTAGTTCTAGGGGATCTGGTGCTCTCTCTTAGCTTTTCTGTTTACTAGGCACACATGCGACACACAGACATACATGCAGGCAAAACACCCATACACATGAAATAATAAAAAGTGTAAAAATATTCAGTAGTTTAACTTCATATCTTACATTTCCTAATGAGTATTTTGTTTTGTTGATTTGGGTCCTGATTTTGATTGTGTTTTCTTCATATCTGAGATGCTCTATAAGTAGAGAAAAGCCTGTTCTTCCTCATTTCCTGAAACTGAGAACCATGACCCTAGTGTTTTTCTTCTGGGTAAGAAATTATAATCAATCTACCCTCTGTCTACCCTCTTTCTACTCTGTGTCTACCCCCTGTCTACCCTCTGTCTACCCTCTGTCTACCCTCTGTCTACCCTGTCTACCCTCTGTCTACTGTCTACCCTCTGTCTACCCTCTCTCTACCCCCTGTCTACCCTCTGTCTACCCTCTTTCTACCCTCTGTCTACCTCTGTCTATCTGTCTACCCTCTGTCTACCCTCTGTCTACCCTCTCTCTACCCCCTGTCTACCCTCTGTCTACCCTCTGTCTACCCTCTGTCTACCCTCTATCTACCCTCTGTCTATCCTCTCTCTACCCCCTGTCTACCCTCTGTCTACCCTCTGTCTCCCCGCCGTCTATCCTCTGTCTACCCTCTGTCTGTCTGTCTACCCTCTGTCTACCCCCTGTCTACCCTCTATCTACCCTCTGTTTACCCTCTACATAGCCTCTATCTGCCCTCTCTCTACCCCCTGTCTACCCTCTGTCTACCCTCTGTTTTCCCTCTGTCTACCTTCTGTCTACCCTCTGTCTACCCTCTGTCTACCCTCTGTCTACCCTCTGTCTATATAATTCATCTTGCCTATCATCTATCATCTATCTTTTAGGTATCATTTTTCTATATAACCTCTATCTACAATCTATCTCTCCATCTATCTATCATTTATCAATCAAATATCTTATTTCATGCTTATCATACATTAGCATGTATATATTCATCAGTCTATCACTTGTAAATATTGTCTGATAGTATTTTTCTCACATATTTATCCATCATATATCTTTATCATCCATTAAAAAGAACTTCTCAAGCCAAGCAGTAAGCCCTGGAAACATTCTGAAAAGATTACATTTAGGGACAGATGCATATACATAATCACATACATATACATACAATAACCATTAGTGAAAAAAAGATCATAAATTTGAAGAGTATTGAAGGGTATATGGGAGAGTTTGCAGGAAGGAAAAGGAAGGGAGAAATGTAATTATAATTTCAAATATAGAATAAACCCATTTATAAAAAAATTTTAAATTAAATAAAAACTTCACTATTTCATTTTTTCTTTCTTTCTTTACACTTTTATCATCCTATATAATTACCAGTATATATTACCCAACTGATCTTAAAATGATGAAGTATTCTAAGGAGGATTTGAAGGCTTTTTTGATAGGGAGACTGCATCTCTGAACTGAAAGTACCCCTTCCATGGTTGGAGTGAGTGACCCAGGTCGATGCCAGATGCTGCCAGCACAGCCCCCACTCCTACTTTCCCTGCAACAAAGAAAACCTCCCGAGGCTGAGACACAAAGCTCCCTGTGCCTGGGTGCAGTTTGTTTCAGTGAAGCAAAGATAAAGAAGAGGGAGGCCAGAGGCTATTACAGTGCTTGCTTGAACCCAGAAAATAGGATTTTGAGAGTGGGTCATTGCACAAAGATGAGGGGAAAGGAAAACATTCAAAGCTCTGTGCCAGTTTTCCTTGATGCTGCTAGCTGCGAAGGCAATGAGGTTGTCTTTTTCCTCAGGACTCCATGTGCAGCTTAAGGGGCATTAGGAAAAGCTCAGTTTATGCAATTCCGGAAGATCCACCACTGTTGCTAAATCCAACAGTCATGATTAACAGAAACTGATCAACTTCTAACTGAGGTCAGAAGGCAGATGTCTCTGCCAATCTATTGACTGCTTGCCTGCACCAGTGTTTAAAAACACTCTAACCTCTCCTTGACTGGTGCTGGGATTGCCTCCTCTGTGCCTTTGCAACATCCAACATCATATGCCTTCTACCTAGAGGTGCAGAGTCCTGGACCAGCAGAACATGGTTTCCACAGCAGATGCTTTTGCGATACTTGGCAAAGGCCAGCTTGCCTCAGTTTGAGTCTGTCTCCAGCTTCCTAATCTCTTGATGTTAGTATTAAGCGTATTGTGAAATTGGCTCTTCACTGTTGCTCCTCCAAGATGGGCTGGCAGGCAGTGTGATTAGATTACAAGCATAATGGTTGCTTTGTGCCCACAGGTAATTTTATCATAAAGGACACAATTTAATGAATCAAAAAAGATAAATAAACAAGGGTTAGTTGAGGTGTGAATATTTATGAGGCAATGGCACAGTGATTAGTGGATATGAAGCGAGGAAGTTGGAAATGTGACAGGAATACCAATGGTGACCCTTTCTGAATCAGTTCCTACTTACGGTCTGAGATGCTGCTCTACTATCTAAGCAGAGAGAAGGGTGGAACACACAAAAAGGTGAATCTGCTCCTGATCTGTGTGTTTCAGTGCAGGCAGTAGCTTTCTTCCATTCTTTGTCAACTTTATTGAATTTTATTTAGAACATTCTTTTTAATCTTATTTTTATTCCATTTATTAACTTTATTTATTTACTTTGTGTATGTATACATGTGCGTGTGCATACATATGTGTGTATCTGTGTATGTGTGGACTGTATGTGTGTGTGAATGTGTGTGTGTATGTGTGTGCGCACATGCTGTGGCCCACATGGGACAGTCAGAGAACAACTTGAAGGAACCCATTCTCTTCCTCCACTATGCGGATTCTAGGAAACAAACTCAAATCATGAGGCTTGGGAGCAGACACTTTTACCTACTGAGTCTCTGGCCCTATTTACTAATTTTTAAAAAGAGCCCAGTGAATAAGAGCATTCTGGAAGTATTTTATTATTTTTACTACTGTGCTTAAATGTGCCTTGCGAGATGATCTACATACCCAAGATTTTTAAATATATCTTAATAAAATGAAAGAAGAAAGCTTTTGACCTGAATGTAATGTTTTAGCTAGAAAAATGTCCATCTTGAAAGACTTAAGTGGTTTAGGTTCTGCAATGTGATGTCCCTATCATTTCTATGATGTTCTGAGTACAATCTTTGCATGTATTTATTGGTAAAAGATCAAAAGTGAAAATCAGCCACACCTAAGGATATGAAAAAACATTTTATAACAAGTAAACTGGAACGAATAGAACAGTAATGGCAGGTATGGGATTTGATGTCAGTGTCAAGTCCTGGCCAAGTTTTGTAATATTTGAAACGAACCCAGTTAAACTTAAAGTAGGCAGAAGGGAGGAGGAGGGAGGGAGGAAGCAGGGAGATACGGTTTATCAGTGAAATTAAGTGGCGTTGCAGATCTGAAGGCTATTCCAGAGATGTCCACACAAGTAGAGCTATCATGCAAACTTTGTCCCAGAGGAGAAATGACGAGTCTTCACTCACAGGCTAAAGTAGCCCAGGGTACTCAGCATTTTTCCTGGAGAGGCTGCAACTGCAAAGGTCTGGTCTGGTGTGTGGTTATTTTGCTTGAGGGATCTCCTTTCTCTAGTCCCACTGGCTCTAGTGAGAAAGATTTGGGCACCCTGACCAGCTGGAGGTGTGCCGGGAAAGGTGGCTGTAGAAAAAGCAGCTGGGAACCGAAGGGACATTGAGAAGTGAAGGAAACACAGAAAGAGTAAGACCCTCAAAGTAAGTTAAGTTCTGCTGACATCCTGGGCCCTTTCACAGGGAAGAGCTCAGCCCCTGGGAAAGGAGAATGGTAGAGGCCAGATAAGCTTTGAACAAGCCATGTCAGGCTTCTGTCTTGAGCGTGCTGCTTTTGAATTTCCTAAAACTAAAAATTATCTGCTCGTGTAAAGAAACAATCTAATGAAGAGAAAGCCCAACAGAATGGCAGAGAATCTTTGCTAGCTATCCAGCTGACAGAGGATTAATAAGAGGCAAAAAAACAAATGGACCACTCATAAATGAGGTCTGGGACCTGAACAGAGAGTTCTTAGAAAAAGATATGAAATAAAAAGGCTAAAAACATCTTTAAAAAATGTTTGTCACCCGGAGTGAATTAAACCAACTTAGATTTTCATCTTACCCCAGTCAGATAAACAAAACAACCTACATTTGTAAGGCACAGGGACTCCTGCTCCATCAGCGGTGGGACTCTAACCTTGCACAGCCACTCTGGAAATCAAGGTGGCAGATTCTCAAAGCACTAAAGCTAAATTTATCATGCTACCCAGTTATACCACTACTTAGCTTGTGCCCAGAGGAATCCACATCCTACTCCAGAGATGGTTGGTCAGCCATGTTCACTGCTGCTCTGTTCACAAAGGTCAGGAAATGGAGACGACCTAAATGCTCTTCGATGGACAAATGGATAATGGAAGAAGGTTCCGTGCATACCATGGAAGGTGGAAGCAGAAAGCTAGCGTTCTAACAATGTTTGCATTTCACGATTGCTTATAATTTTTAAAGACGTACATATTTATCAGTGTGCATTTGTGTCTGTGTATGAGCAGGTGGATGTATGGTGGTCAGAGAGTGCATCGAGCAGCCTCAGCCATCATGCTTCACTTACGCCTTTGAGTCAGCGTCTCTTGAATCTATGTCTCAAGTTCTCTTGGAGTGGCTAGAAGCCAGCATGCTCCAGTGGTATTTTTGTTTCTGCCCACCTTGGATCTGGGGGGTTTACAGTCATGTAAGAGATGCCTGGCTCGTAACTTGGGTGTTAGATCTGAATGTTGAAGATTACACAATTGTTTTTAGCCACTGAGCCACTTCTGTAACTCCCTGCTTAGTGTACTATACTTGATGAAACAAACAGTGTAACTGCCTAGATTTCCTTAGAAATAACAGGATTAAGTGGAGTTTCGTAGCAAAAGTCTGTGATTCCAATACTCAGTGGGTGGAGCCAAGAGGATCAGAAATTCACTCATCCTTAGCTACATAGCAAGTTCAAGGTCAGCTCCCATTATGTAAGACCCTGTCTCATAAACAAACAAATGCATCCACAGTGTTCAGTCTGAGAAGAGATTTGCAAATCCTTTTGTTACTTATGAGACAAGCATTTTAGGCAGATAATGGAATAATCCTGTAAATCCCTCCTGGCAAAGAGTTTCCTCCACGTAGCAAAGGCGAAACAAAACCCACAGGAAAATGAGATTCCCCATTGGTTGCTTTCTAGAAGGATTCAATGAATGTCTTTCAACAGGATCAGGACAGGTCAGGGTAAGAAGCCTGCTCATATGTAACAGATGTGCAGCTTGGCCTTTATGTGGGTCCCAAACAACTGGAATAGGGGCTGTCCCCAAAAGCTGTTGACTGTTCATGGGATATGTTCTTCTAGCTGGGCTGCCTTGTCTGGCTCCAGTGGGAGAGGAAGTGCCCAGCTTCACAGAGACTTGAAGTGCCAGGGTAGATGTACATTCAGGTCAGGGAGACCCACTCAGAGAAGGGGAGGAGGAATGGGGGAAGGAGTATGGGAGGGCATGACTGGGAGGAGAGAAGTGCGTGGGATGTAAAGTGAATAAGTAAAAAATAAATAAATAAATTAAATTTTAAAAAGAAACTGAAATATTACTTTAAGGTTTTTAGTTTGCTGATTTTTCAAAAAAAACAAAAACAAAAAGCAAAACGGTTTTGTTAGCTTCACAATCTATGAAAATCCCCAAAGAAGGAAACCTAACAATAGTGCCACAAAAAACATTCTCAGTTTCTATCAGAAGCCACAGAAGTTCAGCAAAGGAGGGGGATTGCCTTTTGCATTCTTATTTTTACATAGTTGCAATGAAAAGCACTGAGAATCTGCAAAACAAAGACCACCCACACACCATATGGCAAGGCAAACAGTCTTTGTCTTAGCCCTTTGCAAAGGGCTTTGTTTCAGCTTCTTCCTCTTAGCTTATCTGCGGCTCCATTTTTACCTCCTCTCCTGATAGACAAATTGAGTGCAATCTGCCTACCACGGTTATTGTCAGACAGTACCAAGGACCATTTGTTTTCATCTTCTGCTCTGATGATTAGGGTCCAGATCATAAAATAAACAAAAACAATCAGGTCGCTTCTCCCCTTAAGAAATCTCTACCACAACTGATTTTATAAAGCACATCTTTATAAAAGAAAGTATCTTTTCAGGCAATCAATAAGCTGAAATGGCTTTAGTGACAAGTCTGAAATGAACTGCTAAGTGGCAGATTCCCTGGGAGCTTAAAAGTGAGCACATGTAAGTGCTACACAAAGCCCAGGGATAGGGTTGCTGGGGCAGCGATTTAAAGACCAGTGTTAAATGGAACGGATTGTCTCATCTTCTGCTTGCCTCTCACAAGTATCATTTTCAGAACTGAGGCTAAGGCAATCGGCATTTGTCTCCCTCCCAAGAACTTGCATTATTGCTTGGTTACTATTAAAATCTCTCTCTCTCTCCTCTCTCTCTCTCTCTCTCTCTCTCTCTCTCTCTCTCTCTCTCTCTCTCTCTTGTATATCTTACGATTGAGAGGGGTAAAATTAGATATCATAACCTTGGCAATCATGGGAGATTTGGTTCCCTAGGCAAAAGACATAATATTTTTACAAGAATTATATTTATTGAAAATAATTCTCCTTTCTATTCTACCAAGCAAACAAACCTGTTTTTATTCAGGAAAATGGAGATTATTTTTAAGGACAGTAGTATATGCTCCTGTATACAGAAACATAAACTTGGGAGTGCGCTGGTATAGATTTATCCTTACTGTGTCTTGATCATATCATCATGATATAGATTCCTAGGATATTATAGACATGAGAATTCTATTGTTACAGTGGGTTGTGTTAGTATTAATTTTCCATAAACTTCCCTGGCATTAGAATGTCATCTTTGATGTGGGGGCTGTGAGGACCTAGCCCTGCACATACCTTTGGTGAAGGGATAGAAGAAGCAAACAGCTCAGACTGAATTTCCATCATTCCTGACAACCTTCTTCCAGGTCTAGGGAAATCTGACAGAGATGACTTGGTATGATCTCTGACTCTGGTTTCCTGCCAGGATGACATCTGCTTTGAATTTGCAGGCTCATAAAAGTCCTAATATGCTCTTGGAAGTATGAGGGGCACTGCTCTAGGATTCAGGGATTATCATTCAGGGACAGTTGAATGCTGGTGAGTTCATAAATTCAAAAAAGAATCTAAGAATTTATTTGCATAGGCCAGAGACAGACATGGTATTCCAGATCGGAAGACCATGGTTATTCATGAATTGGAGTTCAACAATACAGCTCATTTCTAACTTTCAATCAAAATATATCTCAGAAGCTGAAAATTTCAACATACCTTTATAATCATGTTTTCTAAATTTACTTTTTATAACCAAAAAATTTCAAACAACTTAAAAAGACCTAAAATTTTCACAAGTTGTTCTATGAGAACATCAACAATTGTTGAGGCTTTGTCAAATACTAGAGAGTATGTGCATTTGGGATTTCGTAGTGTGATTCTTCTTAATTGTGAGATGCACAGGGTAGTAGTAGTAGTAGTAGTAGTAGTAGTAGTAGTAGTAGTAGTAGTAGTAGTAGGATGAGGAGGAGGAGGAGAAGCTCATTGAAAGCGCAGTGGATTTTTTTTTAATCTAGCCTAATCATGATGATGAGAAATGTCCATGAATGGATCTAAAAGACACAGATAGGGATGGTATTGCTACAGTGACCTGTCTCGTACTTGAAGAAGGTTTCCTGGGAGACTGAGAACTAGTTCCATTATGACCTTGTTTATCCATCTTGCCTGCTTTCTTGTTCTCTCTCCCTTTCCCCCCTCTCATTTTCCTTCCTTCCTTCCTCCTTCCTTGTCTTCTTCCTCCTACAATTCCTCCTCCTTCCTTGTTCTCCTCTTTCTTCTTCCTAAATATGCTAGTCTGCTACTCACTATGTAGGCTAGGCTACCCTAAGAGTGATTAGTTAATTTAATAACAAAAGCCAGTGACTTTAATTGTGATCACACAGTTAATATATTTGAAAAAGGTAGGTTAGTTACAATTAGAAATTAGCTCAAGTCAAAATGTTTGCTCTATTATTTCTTAAACCAATTAAGGTGTAATGGCAGATTCCTCCTGGCACAAAACCACACATGAGTAGTGTATTGACAGATGGTATCAGAGAAACTTAGAGTGATACCTTTATTGCTACTCTGTACAGCTACATCAGAGGAAAAATGACAAAACCAGGTCACTAGCAAAAGAAGTTATGAGAATCAAGATCTCACTTTATGCCTTAACTGGGAACGAAAAGACCAAAGCCAAACCAAAACTGAAGAAAGTTGAAATTACCTTACCTGCCAGACTGGGACTTGACTCATCTTTTTGTTTTGTTTTATATTTGTGGTCGTTTGAATAGATATACCCAACCCCACCCCCAAACTCATGTGTTTGAATGCTTATCCCATGAAGAGGGACACTACTAAAGGGTTACCTTTTTGGAGGAAGTTATGTGCTCAACCTCCACCCAGTGTGGAGCACAGATAGGCTCCTGCTGCTGCCTATCGATCAGGATGTAGAATTTTTGACTCCTCCAGCAACAGGTCTGCCTGCACACTGCCGTGTATCCCACCATAATAATGGACTAAACTGCTAAAGTAAATATATTCCTTTATGAGAGTTGCCATAGTCATGCTGCCTCCTTATAGCAAGAGGAAACCCTAAGACAGAAGTTGGTACCAGGGACTGGGGGATTGCTGTGATAGACCTAATCCTTGCTTTGTTTGGAAATATGCAGATTTTGGAACTTTGGATTAGGAAAGCAGTACAAGCCTTTATGAGGAACTTAATGAGCCACACTATTAGGAATATGGAAGACAGTGGTGCTGAGGATGATTTGAGCTGTGGAGGCTCAAAAAGTTTCAGAGGAGAAGAATTTTAGTATGTTGCCTAGAGATTTTTCTTGTGATATTTTGGTGAAGAACATGGCTGTTTTTTATCCTTGTCTAAAAAGTCTACCTGAGTCTAAGGTGAAAAGATTTAGATAAATTGCAGTGGCAAAGAAAATATTAAAACAGCTTAATATAGACTCTGTCCTTTGGCTTACTCTTATGAAGAGTGTTTTGATGAAATGGAGGAAGTTGCAAAAGGAAAAGAAAAAAGAAACACAAAAAAAAATATGGTTCAAGAATTAAAGGAGAACCAGGAAGTGAAATGGAGATAAGTCCTATGTTCAAGGTGATAAACAGATTAGAGATATTAAATGAAATTAAGTGAGTGGTGACCTTGGAGCAAGATCCCACCCAGCTAAGCATCCATCTTGTGAAAGAAATTAAAGAAAAGCTTAGGCACAGGTGTGGTGCTACGTGTCTTTAATCCTAGCACTCAGGAGACAGAGGCTTTTGGACCTCTGAGTTCAAGGCTAGCAAAACGTAGGTAGTGAAGGAAAGTATGGTGAAGACATAATTGAACGAGAGGCTATTTTTCAGCCCCAGTAAGCAGTAGAACTTGGCAGCTTTGGCCACGTCTTCTGGCTTTAGAGTTAAGGATAGAAGAAAGAGGTTATAGAATCCCTGTCCGTGAGTAGGAAAGCTGTTGAGCCCATGTATGTAGCAGGGTTGTCCCTGTATGGAGGCCCAGAGAAGCCAGTGTGTGAAAGGAGTTATGGGCTCTTCCTCTGCAACTGAGGAAAGCTGGTGGGGCCAGGTGTGTGGCATAGAGGTCCAGAGAGGGCATTGTGTGACGCTGTGAAGGTGAAACCTGAGCTACTGTGGAGACCCCAAGAGTTCAAGAGCTATGGGGTATCTACTGAGCAAAGCTGCTAACAGAGAGTGGGACCATCCCAAAAGAAAGAAGCAAGTCAACAAAGCTGAAAAGAGCGTTTGGAATCAAACCTGGACATGTAGTGTTTGGAGTTGCTTGGTTGGTTTGTGGTCCTTCTTTGGTCTAGTATTTCCTTACTGTGCTCCCTTCCCTACATTTTGTAATGGCAATGTATATCCTGTGCCAAGGTATATTGGAAATATGGAACCAGCTCTTAGATTTTGACTTTATAGGGGATTAAAGTTAAGAGATTGCATGAATCTCAGAAGAGACTTTGAACTTTTAAACTTTGTTGAGACTTTTGAAGTTGAACTAAATGCATTTTGCATTATGACTACAAGCCTAGAAGGCCAAGGAATGAATTTGGTGGGATGGCTTTGATTGACTCATGTGATTGAATGCTTGGCTTATGAGGAGTGGCATTATTGGAAGGTGTGGCCTTGTTAGAGTATGTGTGTCATTGTGGAGGCTGGCTTTATGTGGAACACAGTCTTCTGCTGCTGTCTGCGGATGCAGACTCTTAGCACCTTGTCTAGTACCGTGTCTGACTGCACACTGCCATGCTTCCTGCCATGATGATAATGCACTAAATCACGGAAACTGTAAGCCCGTTCAAATAAATGTTTTCATTTATAAGAGCTAACATGGTTATAGTATTTCTTCACAGTATTGGAAACAATAAATAAGATGCTATTTTTTTTTTTTTGAGAGAGAGTTTCACTTTGACTGTGAACTGATAATATTCTACCTTAGCCCCATGAGTGCTAGGTTGGGATACAGAAAGTACCACCATGACTGGGTAGAATGTGAGCTTTACCAGGGTTTTACCTTTGTCCATTTTACTTTCTGGCTTAGCAACAACACTGCACCTGAGCATAGTTAGAAACTCAATGAATATTTGCTGGGAAAGTAACTAAATGAATGAGACCAGACAAAACACTTGGAAGGTGAGACCAGTAGTATCTAAGGCCAAAATTTAACTGTCAACTTGGGATCGCAATTTGAGTTAGGTGGCAACCACTTCCAATCTGGGTCAGAGAGTTAGGGAGAGAGAGGCCAGTGATGGTGCCTGGGCTGAGGAGGAGGGAAAGGTTGTTGAACCTTATTGGTCTCATGTTGGTATTATTTCTTCATGATCTTTGCTAAGGGAAGCCTTCCTCAATTACTTATGAAAGAGCAACTACAAAGGTTCCAGAATCAAGTGAGTCCCCAGTGAATTCAAGTTTGTTTATTGATCTAGGCACTGTAATTTACTAAAGGCACATTGTATACTCTAGAGAGTCAGCTGTCCACTCATCTTTAGAAATAATTCCGTGTCATGTCGTTCCCATCAAATGTATTGTGGGGAGTCTGTAATATGAAAGCATGACCTTTGAACTGTTGGCAAGTATATCTAAATAGTTTCCTGGGTTACTTAGGCTTCTGTTGGAATTTTTGATGCAAAAATATGTTCAGATGTTGGATCTTTATCACAATAATTATGGATATAAAGATTGGATACATCTTAGGAACATTGAAATATCATGGTGTTCGGACAGGAGGTTCAGATAGTTTCATACTGTGAAGAGATGATGATGTCATAGAGTCTGAAAGGATCCCCCTCCTCCCAAAGCCCTGCGCCCAATCCTAAATTAGAGAGCGATAGTTTTATGGGTTACTGAATGTCTATATCTGAAATGGCTGAATTGCCGATGGAACAGACACTGATTACTTGCTTACAGACAACTTAACCGCTCCACACAATTGTGTTTCTCTGCCTCCTCTGGCCTGATCTCAAGCAGTCCTGGGCAAAGCCAACCGCTTCCTTCTCTTATCAGCATACGGTCTTGTTTCATTTGTTGTTTTTTGTGTTTGTTTTGTTTTGCTTCTTCTGTCAAACTGATCTCCCTTATAAACCTTATTGCTGGTCCTGTCTCTTTGGAGACACTTTTTAAATTCTGAGCCAAAGTTCTCCTCTTTGCCTTTCTCTCCCCTCTTAGAAGAGATATTCCCTTCAGGTGTTTCTACTTAATTACATGGCTTTCAATGACACTTCTCTGCCTTTAGTTCTGATCTCTCCATTAAACTCTGCACTCCCACATCCTACAGCCCAAGTGAGCAACATCCTTGTATTTCTAACAGAAATCCCAGCTTAATCCAACGAAACAGAAGTCATGGTTTCCTACCTGCAAAATCTGTTGTTTTCTTTCCCTTTTGGGTGTGGGGAGATGGCACAATTTACTAACCTGGAAATGCAGAGATAGTCGTTTTCCCTCCCGTCAACAGATTCTGGCAGCTCTCCCTAAAACCCTCCACTTTGCATCACTGTATAATCTCCACCAGGACATGGGTTTCAGGACAGTAATCCCCTAATGCTTTCCTTGACCTGTCTCCCCTTCGTTTTGTGCTCTTCACATGAAAGTGCCAGCTATTATTAAAAATGTGAATCTGACGTCTTATCTTCCTGGCTTACTGACTTTCTCATTGCTGCAACGAAATGCCCACGAGAAGCAGCATTAAGGAAGGGAGTTTATTTGGGCTCAGGGCTTGAGACTATGTCTGCCACTGTGGAGAAAGCGTGGCAGAAGAACTGTGAGGTTGAAGCCCACACGGCGTCTGCAGTCGGGGCCAGGACGCAGAGTGAAATGGGTGCCGATCTGCTGGCCACTTTCGTCTTTTCCTGTAGTCTGGAAGCCCAGGCTGTGGAAAGGTGTAGATCCTGTTCCTGGCAGGTCCTCTTTGGAAATTCATACCCGGATACACCCAGAATTCTGTTTTCTTGGAGATTCTGAATCTAACCAAGCAGACAGGAAGTCCACCCACTTATTCCCCTCTGGAAACCATTCTGTTAAGTTCTGCTGCATCTGGAGTAGAAGCTGGATTCAGCAGGTATAGAATTAGAAGTAGAGCCCTAGGTAAAAGCCAAGCTGTATAAGAATGTACAGATGATAGAGCCTCACTCCAATGAGACAAAATCCTGCCAACCAACCCAAAACAAAAAGTGCACATAAAACCCTGTAAACCATGTTTTGTTGGTATGGGGTCTGCTCTTTACTACGGAGAAAACAGATTTCCGCCTCTCCTCAAAGCTGCAAATAGCCTCCTGGTTAGGTGTGGGAGTTTGTGTTCTCTTCTTTGGGCTGGGATTTCAACTGTGACCTTATCTAATTTACTTGGTCATTTGTTTACATAATCTTTAATTGCTCTTCCTCCATTGCAGTATGGCATTCATAAACCTGAGCTGTCATATATTCTATTTGAAAAAAATCGGAGTCACCAAATACATTGACGCTGACATTTCCCAACAGTTCTAGTAACTTAGAATTTTATACCTCATAGGAAAATTGGAATTGTGGCTAGAAAAAAAAAAGCCATAATACTGATATAGATACATATGAACTAAAACCAGTCTTACTGATTTCACTAACATAGGATCTTGTTTCAAATTTCTGTTTTGTTAACATGATCAGAATTCTGGCATTGGCAAATAAAGCTAGAGCATAGCAGGGTCAGAGTAGAGAACTGGAGAAAAGTGAAATATATGTAAAATTTCATCATGAATATTGATTATTTTTGGTGACATTTTTAGCCGGAGAAATGTGTGGGAATAAGAGGAGAGAGTCTTGGAAGAGCAGGGGCACACTGGTTGTAAGGTAAAAAAAATACAGAAAAGACTGGGTGGATTTCATACTCTTCTTATGTCACAGTTAGTGTTCAGTTGACTTGTGACTATCCAGCAATGAGGCACAAGAAATAAAATCATGGATGAATATGTTTTACTTAAAATTAATGTCATTACATTTACATTTCAATTTCATTGAACTTTACATTTTATTTAACTTATGATTTTTAGAAAATATGTACTTTTTTCTAGTTTATAAGATGTTGACATTTTTCTGTAGCAGATTGTTTTTCGTTTTTTGTTTTCATGCATATATGATACACTGACTAGTCTTATGTAAATAGAGAGAAGCTAGAATCATCAGAGAGGAGGGGACCTCAATTGAGAAAATGTCTCCATAAAGTTAGGCTATAACCAATTGTGGAGGGCATTTTCTTAATTAGCAATGCATGGGGTAGAGCCAAGACCGTTGTGGGTAGTGCCATTCCTGGGCCTGGGTTCTATTAAAAAGAAGACTGAGTAAGCCAGGAAGCAAAGCATGGCCTCCATTCCTATCTCACTGTTTATACACTGAGGCAACCTCTCTTACTGCCTATACACTGAGGCAACATCTTTCTTTTGAAAGCAGAGCTTGCAGACTCATCGTGTTGGTCAGCTTGCTGTGGAGTCTGTCTTTTAGATTGCTCTCCATAGCTACTTAGCATTGACATAGATTATAGGATGTTGTCCTTATGGTTTGGCTGTAGGTGTTTTAACCATGGAGTCATCTTCCCAGCCCATAATTTCTTATTTTTAAACTCTGTTTGATAATGTAAAATAGAATAAATTTTGCTGTGCTTATGGAGCCTCTCTGTTTAAATTTCAGAATTTTCAGACGTGTTGATCCTACTGGATTGGGTCTCACCTTTATTGGCTTGTTGCTGAGGACACTCCATTTCCTGACCGTGAAAACTTGCCACTTTGAGACAGACTGAGCTCCATGCTCCGACATGCCTGTGTCATACATAATCCTCACTCTTAGCCCTGACCAGCAAGACACCGCCTTCTCCCTGCGTGCTGTCCATCTCGGCCACACCTATGGAGGTCTGGCACTTCACCTTTCTGTGAATGTTTTGTTGTGGGCATGGAAGGCTCCCTGTTGCTCAGGGCTGGCCTACTGAGCTGGCGTGTGCCACTGTACTTGGTTTAGACTTGGTCTTTTGAAATGTTCAGCAGCATTTGGGTCAATGGAATATTCTTAACCTCTTGAAATTTCACTTCAGGCTCCTGAATTTCTCCAGTGTTTCCCTCATTGTGTGTTTGGTCAGACCCTTCTCCTTTATCGAGCTCCAGGTCATAGGATACCACAGAGTTTAATTTCTATGTCTCCTCTTTATCAATGTACAGTGACCCCAGCCAATAAAAGATTAAAACATCATTTATATACTAGTGATTCTTCAAAGTGATAAACCACCAGTCCTTAATCTTCAGAAATAAAGAAGGCTAGGAATGTATTTTAGTTTCTCAACAGGTTGCCTAGCATGTTCAAAGCTCTTGCTTGATTCCAAGTACAACACAAGCAGAATGTGGTGGTGCTTGCCTGTAACCCCTGCACTTGCGCAGAAGGGAGATCAGGAGTTCAGTGACATGTGAGGCCAGTTGGTATATAAGCTCTTGTCTTAAACAACAGCAATAACAACAATAAGCAACAACAATAGTAACAATGCACCAACAAACAGCAGCAAGAAATAAAGACATAAAGCTTAACATCGAAAGCAGAATTCTTGACTTGAGTGTATCATTCAGCCTGTGTGCTAGGTCTTAAAGCTCTAGGATTATCTTTAGTGTCTTTTCCATAGCCCACATCTAATTCACTGTTCGACTCTGTATTTCTTCCATTTGACATAAAGGTCCAGTTCTCATGAGTTCTAGAAAATGGCATCCTTGTTGCCACCTGATTAGAACAACTCAGCTCTGCTACTGTCTTCTGGTGCTTTCCCCTCATATCTGTCCTCTCCACTCTAGACCAAGAGGCTTACAATACAAAGTCACATGTTAATATAGCTTCTCTATTGAAAACATTTTGGGGGATCTCCCCGTGTTTAAGCTAGAATACTCAAGCTCACAGTTACCCCACAAGCCTTCAATGCTTAAGATTAATTGATGTCACTAAATTGATCTGGCATATTTATAATTATAAGGCTGTCACTTCTGTCTTAAAAATAGTAAAATTAAATAAATATCCACCCACAATTTCTGGGTTTGTCTAAAACTCCATTTCATTTCCTTCTCTTTTTTTTTGTACTGTGGTGACAAGACTACATAGGCTGCAGACAATAAGCCAACTATTGAAAAGCAAAAATATTTGTTGAGAGAACACTGTTTCTTTCTTAACACAGCAAAATTTCAAAGGACTTTGATTTCGGTGAAGCATCATCAAATCATATGTTTAGCAGGACACAGTTCCAGCAACATAGAAGGCCTATTTTCAATAACTCTACTCATACCTCAAACCCCTGTGGTCTTCCGGGACTCTCTTTAACATGTTTCCATACAACAAAAATCTCTGACACCGACACGCTGGTCGCCGTGACATCAGTGGGAGCAGCGGTGGGTTCTGCAGGAAGAAAAATCGAAGTGATAAGCCATGAGTGCTCCGAGGTTTCTCATTCTGACCTATGTATGAACGAAGTGGTTATGGAAAAAACATAAGAAAGTCTTTGCGTTTCTACATCAATTTAGAGTCTTACCAATAGCCATTGACAAATCTAGAATGTAAAGAGTCTTATCTTTGAGTCAGGGAGGGTATTTCTAGAAAAGAAAATGGTCTGACTTAAGTTGTTTGTCAATCTGGTCTAATAACAAAGATAGTCAGCTGGGATTGGTGGGTTTGTTTGTTTACCTAATTGCTTTTGGGGCTAACCTGTGGAAACAACCTAGCTGTCCAATCATAGAAAGATGGAGAACATGGCATGTATTCATCAAGTAGTATGTTTCCACTACAGAGAATTGATGTCACTGTTAATAAAATGGTTATAACTGGAGATGATCTTATAAAGGTAAATAAATTGGTCTCAGAAAGACAAATATCACGTCTTCCCTCATTTGTAAGTTCTGAACTCATAAAAACATGAGGTTATATTTACACTGATGGCACGAAAATTGAAGGAAAACTCTCTGGGAAAGGTGGGAAGGTGAGAAGGAATCATGGAGAAAGAGGCAGAGAGCCAGATATGGGAGATGCTCAAAGTACATACACTTGCAGGAAGATGACTTTATCTAAAGCTGCATAATGAAACAACTGCTTTAGGTGCTTTGCCTTGAAAAAGATCAGTAGTCATTACTGATCATACAATGTGTGGATGTGTCCTGATAGTATGTGTAATTTCTGTGTTTCTAGGTCAGAGTTAAACATTTAACACTACCACCAAACCCCCTATTGGTATTTTTCTACCTTGTGGCAAATTATTCATTTTGCTGCCTTTTAATCCCAAATTCTCTCATCTATAGTATGGGAATAAGAAAAGCATTATCAAGGCCAGGATAGGTGAAACACACCTATGGTACAGAGTGTGAGACAGGTTCATAAGTTCAAAGCCGGCCTGTTCTACACAGTGAGCACAAGACCATCCAATAATTCATAGCAAGAGCCTGGCTCAAAATATAACATCAGCAAACAAAGGATTATGATATCATATACTTTAAAATTTAGTCCTATTTGGAATAATGCATCTTGAATGTTTAGTGTTATAGTTAGCAAAATTCATTCACAACAATATGGTAATAACTATATGTACATTGTGGAGTGAAAGAGAGAGTCTAATCTGCATTCATGTTTTTGCCACAAAACTCCATTTCGATGATAATGGAAGAAATGTGTTATGTATCCTGATATTTAAAAGGCATGCACTGACTTTTGTGGCAGGTGCGAGCAGAGGAGAAAAGTCCCTGAAGGTCTCCGTGCTGTTGCTCAAAACACCTCTCCATTTGTTTCCATGCTCAGTGACCTTTCACACCATTTTTTTATAATACACAATGTCTGACTGACATCCGTCAAGAAGTGCATTTTCTTTGACACCACATGCTATATGAGCAAGGAAATATTTCTAGCGTTGACATGGCTGAATCACAAATACTGTCACAAACATGTGCTAACTGAAATGGAAATATGAAGGTCACAGATTAGGTCAAGCAGCTCTGTACGGATTATTATATTTAAAAAACCCTATGCTATAAAAATTGGAAAGACTTTTGTAGTAACTTCAAAATAATCTCCACCCTCTACCCCTGACACTGACCCCAGATTCAGGAAACCATATGACAAGACAGAGTTCTAAATGACGCCTTTCAAGAGGCATTATGAAGGGTCTAGGATAAGTCTAATCATTTTCTGAAATCCGTCTTTAGCTATGAGAAAGTAGTTACACATCTACCTGCATGATTTTGACTTTTATTGATTTAAAGAAATCACTCCCATGCCTAGGGTATAACTATGTAATCCCAACAATGGAAAAATAAAGTCTGGAGGATCAAGGTTCAGGATTGAACACACAGTGAGTTCCTGGCCAGCTTGGGATATAACAGACTCATCTCTAAACAAACAAACAAGCAAGCAAGCAAACAAACAAACATACAAACCCACTCCCCCCAAAAAATCTATTCATTGCTGTGAAATAAGTCTACAGAAGAGTTTTTCATTTATATTTGTAGTAAGCATTGGTTTACTTTCGGTAAGCCTCATGTTAAAATTCATATGCTAGGACTGACAGCTGGCTTTTTGGTAAGGTGTATGTACTGATCTTAAGGAGGACCTGCATTTGGTTCTCAGTACCTAAACCAGGTCACTCATAATTCCCCGTAGCGCTAGCCCCAGGAAGTCTGACACCCTCTTCTGGATTCCGTAAGTACTGCATGCAGACATACACACTTAAAAATAAATCTTAAAAAATACCTCACACGCTGTCTGTAATTGAAACAGTTCAAAAGTATTGTAGTAAATTAATTCGATTTTCACACACAGGTTGATGCTGATTCCTGCTGTATCAATTGTGGTTCCTCGTTCTGACAACCTCTGAACGTCCTTTCTACTTCCTCGGTCTTGTGCTTCATACTACTTTACAGTCTATTTTTATCCATTCGACTTTTTTCTAAAAAGGAAGAGCTTCTATCTCATTCTAGAACCACAGCTAGCAGACGCGTAATAGATTTGTTAAGCTGTTTAACCGAACTTTAACTTCTTGGTTCTGTATAAGAAAGAGAACGCTGGCAGTTTCTAGACACACGGGACCGGATTGCTCTGGTTTGGGTAGGAGTCATTTTCACAGGAGCTGTACTTTGTTGTCATTTGCCATTCTGCCACTGTGTCAGTTCTCAGAATGGATGCAGCACAGAGTCACATGCCAAACGCTTTGTATCCGCTCTTATATTACTGAGGCAATTACATCTTTGTCAGAGAAGACTGAAGCGGGATAAATAATTTCAGAAGCACAAAAACACATGGCCGGGGAGCAGTCTTCTGTCACTCTTTATCTCCTGAGAGAAGCTATTTCCCTGTTAGCTTTCACGAGCACCAGACACATTTAAGTATGTCTCAAATTGAAAATTAAATTTAAAAAGTTGAAGATTGAAAAAGAACACAAGAGATGTTTAGAAACTACTTCCTAAACAAGAACTTTAATTTCATCGACAAGCTTGGAGGATTTTATATTCAGGTCCAACCCCATCCTGATGAGTCACAGACGCTACCCTAGGGCTGTGGGCCACAGTCACATCCTGAATGAGCATGGACAAAATCTTGAATGAGCCTTAAATCAGTTCACTTTCTACATCCAAACAACATCCACAGTCCGGCCGTGCTGACCTGAGCCAGAATTTCAGCATGGGAAAAAGCAGGGCCTCAGCCCAGTTACTCCAAACTATGTACAGTTTAGAGCTGAACTGACAGAGTGTCTGCAGACAAGAATAACTGACTGGGAAGCAGCATCTCTGGTTGGGATCTCCTGTCCTGCCTGAAAGGCCACTGATACTACATGAGAGAGTGTCCCCACAGATGGACTTTGAGAAAAATGCTTGCATCAGAAGTCAGGAGTACAAGCTCAGGAGACATGTGGTATTCAAGCACATCAATGTGAGTCAATGTGTCAATTTCATTTATTCTACAAAATTAAACATTTCTAGATTGTTTTGGGGAGGGGGGATGTTGTTTCATTCAAACTTCTCCTTCCAAAAGCGTCCCTTCTGTTTTAAGTTTGTTAATGGCTTGTCCTCATTTTCTCTTCTGTGTTTCATGTGTGTGTGTAGTGTGTATGTATGTGTGTAGTGTGTGTGTAGTGTAGTGTAGTGTGTATGTATATGTGTAGTGTGTATGTATGTGTGTAGTATGTATGTATGTGTGTAGTGTACATGTATGTGTGTAGTGTGTGTGTATGTGTGTAGTATGTGTGTATGTAGGTGCATATCTGTATGAGGGTCCGAGGTTGGTATCAGAAATTTGCCTCCATTATTTTATAAACTTATTGTTTGAAGCAGAGAATCTCAATCAAACCCAGAGCTTGCCCTGGCAGCCATCTTGCTCCAGGAATATTCTGCCTCTGTCCTCAATGAATAGAATTACAGACAATCAGGAAGGGTGTCTGGCCTGCTTGGCATCTATGTGCATTCTGGAGATTTGGACTCTGGTCTTCTCTGGTGACAAGCCCCTTAACCTCTGAGCCATCTTCCAAGCCCATCACTCACAAGTCCTAGAGAGTAATTTTTTGAGATAGAGAAGGGAATATAAAGGAAACAAATACAGTTGGTTCTTTTGCTGTTTAATGCCTCCAAAGACTGACAGAGGAATGGGAGAATATGCTTAAATACGCACATACTAGATAAAGGAAAGAACTCAGAATAGTCATAATTGACTCTTTCTTTTAAAAACTTATTTATTTAGTATACATGAGTGCAATGTTTCCATGTACACCAGAAGAGAAAGTCTACAATTTCATTACAGATGGTTGTGAGTTACCATGTAGTTGTTGGGAATTGAACTCAGGATCTCTGGAAGAGCAGTCAGTGTGATTAACCACTGAGCCATCTCTCCAGCCCCAGTCATAGCTGACTCTTTAAGAAAAGTATTTACTATGTTCTCAGACATTTTATTTCCAGATATATATTAAATCACTCTACAATACTATTATATATTATGTAATTACTTTTCAAAGAGGGGTAGGGGACTATGAAAGCTATCACATCTGCTAAATGGTGGAGGGAGGATTTGAATCCAGGCAGAAACTCTATGGTGCTGTTGATACACTGGGATATACACATATAATGTCTTCCCTTGCTTTCAAAAGTTCTTTAGATTTCTGTGTGTATGTGCTTGGGCATATGTGGATGTGTACTGAGCTCCAAGTTGACGGCGAACATTTTCCCGTATTCCTCTCTATCTTTTCATAATGTGTATGTGTAAATATATGATGTGTGTGAGAGTATATTCACAGGGATATTAAAGGGCAACTTCTGAGAACTGGTTCTTCCTTTCTATATTTGGATTGATATTAGACTCCAGTCACCAGGCTTGTTCTGAAAGTGTTTTAGCTGCTGGACCGTTTCATAGTCCTATCCACGTTGGTTTTTGAGAGAGGGTTTTACTGAATTGGAAGCTCACCAATTGGTTAGACTGGCTGCCCAGTGAGACCGAGGGATTTTCCTGTCTCTATAGCCTCAGTGTGACACTGGTCGATGCATGCCATCCTGTTTGACCTTTATGTGGGTGCTGACCATCTGAACTCATGTCCTCGTGCATGGGTGGTAGGCACCTTATCAATTGAGCCATTGTCTCTATCTCTGCCTCAGGTCTTTCTTTCTTCCACTGCCTCTTAACTACTAACCCCTTTCACATTTTGTTATTGGGATCCTTACTTGAGCCTTCTAGGTGTTGTCAGAAACCACAGAAACTCAGGAACCCTGCCACAGGCATATGTGATGGTCCTCATTCCTACACGGAATTCTTGGTAACTTTGAACCAAGCTGCACAAGGCTCCTCCTGATAGGCCAGGCCATGTTTAAGCATTTCCAAACCCACTCTTATATATCACAAGATTTAAACAAAGCCAAAGACACCTTTTTCTGCTCTTGACTTGAACTCAAGCAATTTGATGAAAGTTCAGGATCTTATTTGTGCAATTGCACTGTGCTCTGTCTGCAGACAGAGACATGAAAATCTCTCATTCTCTTGTTTAGGGTGTGATGTAGGCTGTGGATAGCTTCTGCACTCCAGTTTGGAGATAGTAGTGTTGTGGACACGCTCATTGATAGATTTCAGAACCAGTTAGATTGAAATTGAGAACAGAATTACCACGCTTATGAATTTAGATGATATATATGTGTTAAGTGACCCAGCAGCTGGAGTTCTCCTAGTGATTTGGGAGGATGTGCTTGTAATACTGAGTGTACATCTGACTTCCCAGGAGGGCTAGTGGTAGCATTAATCAAAGGGGAGTCTAATAAACTTGGTGGGAGAAGGGTTATGGTTTCATTAGTTAAGAATTCAGTTGAAGACAGCTGCCGTTGAACGTTTATAGTCACTAATCCAAATGGATCACCCAGCCCAGACAGGCGATTATTCCTTGTATTTTATAACTAATATGGCAATTTATTAATTTCTGACTTCACATAAATCCCACTGAGCTCAGTTTCAGCCAAAAGCTGATCTGGAAAATGCCACCTTGTGAGTGCTGGACTTTTATTTGAGCCTCGGTTGCCCTGCTTTTAAGGGATAACTTCAAATCAACTTCTTCAGATGAGGAGAGAATTCTGGACTTAAATAAAAACAAGAGTGATAAAATTCACCTGAAGAAGCCAAAGCCTCAAATATGAGAGAAAACTAAAGTGGAACATTATGAATAAATTAATCTTCTAATCTGTGAGTAATGGCCATGGAATATATTCCTTTATTCTAATGGACTAATTGAATGCTTGGGTTCTTCTTACCTAGACCTTGAGTAACGAGAAGCTGAGAGCAAATAGATATATGTTGAATTATCAAGTATTTTCCAAAATATAAAGGGAACCGTGAATCACTGATCTAATATTTTCATCTTGGTCGGAAATCACTTTAAAGGCAGTTTTACTAAGCCTTTGGCTATTATTTGTTATTATTTTTAACTAAAACATTTAAAAATTGTGAGTATACAGTGGTGGTTTGTGCATCTGAGTGCAATATCAAGGAGACCAGAGGGCATGTTAGGTCCTCTAAACCTGGAGTTACATGAGGTTGTCACTCTCCTATGTCTGCTGAATAAACAACCTAGGGTCCTTGGAAAGGAGTCTATGTTCTAGGTGCTGAGCCATCCCTCCAGCCTGCCAGTAATTGTTAAAGGCCAAGTTGGCCTCCAACTTTTAATTCTCCTGCCTTAGCATCTCAAGTTCTGGGAGTGTAGGCAAGTCCAGCTTCATCCAACTTTACAATGCATTTTAATATCAGAACTCTGCATTCTTTTAAAAACACTTCTAAAATAAGATTGCATCATATATTAAAGATCATAGTGGAGAGCCCTGCACACATGGGCACTGGGGAAGTTTCCTGAACAGAACACCAATGGCTAATGTTCTAAGATCAAGAATTGACAAATGGGGCCTCATAAAACTGCAAAGCTTCTGTAAAGAAAAGGACACTGTCAATAAGGCAAAACAGCAACAGATTGGGAAAAGACCTTTACTAATCCTACATCTGATGGAGAGTTAATATCCAATATATACAAAGAACTCAAGAAGTTAGCCTCCAGAGAATCAAATAAACCTATTAAAAATGGGTTACAGAGCTAAAGAAAGAGTTCTCAACTGAGTAATAATTGAATGGCTGAGAAGCACCTGAAGAAATGTTCAACATCCTTACTCATCAGGGAAATGCAAATTAAAACAACCCTGAAATTACACCTCACATTAGTCAGAATGGCTAAGATCAAAAACTCAGGTCACAGCAGATGCTGGTGAGGATGTAGAGAAAGAGGAACACTCCTCCATTGTTGGTGGAAATGTAAACTGGTACAACCACTCTAAAAATCAACCTGGTGGTTCTTCAGAAAACTGGACATTGCTCTACCTGAGAACCCAGCTAAACCACTCCTGGGCATATACCCAAAATATGCTCCAACATATAATAAGGACATCTGCTCCACTATGTTCACAGCAGCCTTATTTATAATAGCCAGAAGCTGGAAAGAATCCAGATGTCCCTCAGTGGAGGATTGGATACAGAAAATGTGGTACATTTACACAATGGAGTACTACTCAGCTATTAAAAACAATGACTTCATGAAATTCATAGACAAATGGATGGAACTAGAAAATATCATCCTGAGTGAGGTAATACAATCGCAAAAAAAGCCACACCTGGTATGCACTCACAGATAAATGGATATTAGCCCAAAAGCTTGGATTACCCAAGATACAATCCACAGACCACATGAAGCTTAAGGAAGATTACCTAAGTGCAGATGCTTTAGTCCTTCTTAGAAGAGGGAATAAAAATATTCATAGGAAGAAATAAGGAGACAAAGTTTGGAGCAGAGACTGAAGGAAAGGCAATTCAGAGACTGCCTCACTTGGGGAGCCAGCCCATATACATACAACCACCAAACCCAGACAATATTGTTGATATCAAGAAGTGCATGTTGACAGGAGTGATATAGCCGTCTTCTGAGAGGTTCTGCCAGAGCATGACAAATACAGAGGTGGATACTCGAAGTCAACCATTGAACTGAGAACATGGTCCCCATTGGTAGAGTTAGAGGACTGAAGGAGCTGAAGGGGTTTGCAACCCCATAAGAACAACAATACCAAACAACCAGAGCTCCCAGGGATTAAACCACCATCTAAAGAGTACACATGGACTGACCCATGGCTCTAGCTGCATATGTAGCAGAGGATGGCCTTCTTGGGCAGCAATGGTGGGGAAGCCCTTGGTCCTGCCAAGGCTGGATCCCCAGTGTAGGAGAATGTCAGGGCAGGGAGACAGGAAGGGTGGGTGGGGAAACATATAAAAAGGGGAGGGGAAATGTAATAGGGGGGTTATATGGCCAGGAAATCAGGAAAGGGGATGGCATTTGAAATGTAAATACATTTTAAAAATTCAATAAAAAAAGGGAAAAAAAAAGATCATAGTGGAACCAACCAGGGTTAAAGATACACAATTCTTCCTTGGTTTCAATGTTGGAGGAGTGATTTATATGTAAGATCCCTTTGGAAATCTTGGCAGGAAAATTGATCTCCAGGCTCATGTCAGTGGCCACTTTGCACCATCTGTACCTTGCTACTTCTGCTACAAAAATGCTGAAAGGTTCCAAAGGCTCTAGGGTGTTAACAAAAGAACCATCTGGAACATCCCCGATTATACTTGAGAGAAACAGTTAACCTCCAAAGTGTGATAGTCAATTCAAACCTCAAGTAATTTAGATAATATCAATAAAATGATTCCTTTTAATATGTCAAATATGGGTGAAGCTTTGATTTCAATGATGTAATTCCCATTTGCACTCCTGTAGGCTCTCTTGATAAAAATACAAAATATAATGAGGGTTTGCAGAGTGCACACGACCACATGTGGGTAGGTAGCATCTGCTTTTGATAGTCTCATTAAAGAGCCCAGGTGGGCTTTGAATTCATGATTCTCCTGGCCTAAAGTCTTGATTGGTGGTATTCTGTCTTTGAAATGGTCACTACTGTTCAAAGCCATTTCCCAAGTGACTAAAACGCATTCCAATTTCCCCTTTTGATTACATAGTAAATGTTGGCATGTTATTGTCTCTTTGCAGTACTTATTTAAAAGAATATTTCAGAATAGAGAGCACCTAGGTGGAAACTTAACTTTAGTAATATCAGAATTCCAGAAGTGCTCTACTTCCAAACCTTCTCTGTTAAGTAAGAGAACATTAGGTAACATACTTGGGATCACATAGTGTGACTGCAGAACGTTAGGTAACACACTCAGGATCACATAGTGTGACTGCAGAACGTTAGGTAACATACTTAGGATCACATAGTGTGACTGCAGATGACATAAGCTGGCTCTTCCAGTCCTCTGTCCTGCTGTTTTTTTTGACTGACGTGATTTAGAGATACAAACTATCATGGTTAACAAAAATTTCCAATGTTGTAAAATTAATTTGTGTTAAAATTTAGATCTTACAGTCAGAGCAATGTTAGATTGCACATATTGCACAACTGGTATCTTTCATAGTTTCATTGACAAAATATTATAGTGAAATGTTTTATAGCAACAACCTCAGAGTCTTTAAAACAAAATATAAATGTTTTCTGAATAACTTGAAAGGGAAAGCTAAGGATGCATAGCCTGAAAATGTAGAGGAAAAAAAGGAAAGGAAAGAGAAAAAGAAAAAAAGAATGCAGAAGATATAAATTAAATTTCTAAATTAAAATTTCACTTAATCTGATTTCAAAGCAAAAGTTGTCAAAGATGTACAACTACCTACAAGACAGGTTTCCAATTTTCTGTGCCTCATCATGAGCTCTGCTGCCATGTTCTTGGTAATTACTTGGAAGAAAATTTAAGACAAAGGTGCTGTATACTTTCTGGCAAGATACACACTACCAAACAGTTGTTTGGAGTGAAAAATCATATTGACATTTAGATAAGGGCCATATTCCCAGCAAACAGTACAGGGAAAAGCATGTGTTTAAAAGGAAAAGCTTTATTTCCTTATTATTACTTGTAGACTTATATATAGGTATGTGGGAATCTGGGCTTGAGTTCAGTGCCTAAGCAACCAGACGAAAGCATCAGATCCCTTGGAGTTCGTGCTGGGGTTACAGGTGGTAGTGAGCCATTGGTGGTGGGCCTTGTAAAAGCAGGATGCTCTCTTAAACTGGTGAGCCATTTCTCTAGGCCCAAAGCATATGCTCTTGTTCCTATACCACGGGGAGAGTGGGTAGAAAGCCCCGTGGTACCACTTACTGTCTACTCTGCAAGCCTGTCTTAAGTAATATGGATCTAGGCTGTTTTTCAGAGTCCCCAAGACTGGCTTTCTGAAAAGAAGACTTGGGCTTGAAATTATTACCTCAAACTCATTTTAAAGGCATAAATTAGGTAAGACTCTCCCTCCCTCCCTCTCTCCCTCCCCCATCTCTTTCTCTCTCCCTGTCCTTCCTTCTCCTCCTCTCTGTCTCCCATCCTCCCTTCCCCTCCACACCCCACCTCCACCCCTGAGCATGGCTGTTTCTAACACAACCTGTAGTGAGTACATAAAAATCTTAGTAGAACTCCTACCGAGTAACACTTGATTCCGCACACGGCTAGCTTTGTTCCCCTAGGATAAAGTTTTACTCAGCCTCACAGCTTGACTCTGAGTTAAAAAGATGCATGGCAGCTTTTATTCGAAAGTGTATCTTACATAAGTCAAGCACTACTTTTGTTTTCTACATTCGAATGACATTATTTATTCCTTCCCATGAAGCGCCCAGCACCAAAAATACTAGAAATTCTATGAGCTATTCAAGTGGCACATGTGGGCACAAATGAAGCACCAGGCTCAGTTAGTGTTGACCTTGCTTATTTTAAAGGTCAAATAGCTGTCGCCTTTGTGTAATCTCTTATATTGAATTATTCTTACTTTTTTAACTTGGCAGGGCCATTGAAGTCTCCATGTGATTAGGAGTAGGGGAAAGCTAAGATCCCCCTCACTTACTCCCTCAGAAGACTGCGCTTTTGTGTTTAAGTTTAAAGCGACTCGGGATCTTGAGAGCAGAAGGTGGGTTTGCGATTTACCTTCAGTACCTAGAGAAAGTTGCTGGTTTTCAGTTCATTCTTTTGGAAGTGAGCAGACCTAATCTCGAGATCCTACCCAGGGCAGGTATGTAAGAACAGGATGCACTCATGCAGCTGACAGACACATGCTACAGACAAACCAAGGATCAGTGGAGAGATGTGCATTAATTCTTATCCGAAGATGCTTAAGCTTGTTTCTCTGCTTTTCAGTTTCACTTTCCCTTTGTTCAAGAATGTGACATAGATCTGAAGGTTTGGGGACAAATGTCCCTGTGTCTGAGCCGTGTCTGAGATTTCTTTGTCAGAAATGTTTATTGGTTATGTCATGGAATCTTAATTACAGACACACACACACACACACACACACACACACACACACACGCACGCACACACACCACACACACATGCACACGCACGCACACACACACACTTATCCAGAGAAAATCACATATTCTGATGCTATCCACTTAATGGAACATATTGGTCATATATTTTTAATGAACAAGGAACGTAAATCAACATATGTAGACTAAGCTTTTAAAAAGATGAATTTTGGAAAAGTCTCATAAATTGCATCTAACAAGTATAATGGGATTATGAGTGAGATTTTCAATCTTTGGCTATCCGGTATTTTCTAAAACTCGCACACAATATTTCATTAAAAATCAAAATACAAAGACACTGACCTCCCTCAGCTGAGCAGATGACTACAATCTGGCTGAAAGGCCCATCACCTTTATTATTATAAACACCAACTTTGACTTCAAAGGGTGTGAGAGGAGGGACACTTTCGTCTCGGTAAATGAACTTGGAAGCGTCCGAAGAAGTAACCATTTTCTCCTTCCAGCCACGTGTTCCATTCGGTCTGAATGCCACTATGTAGCCGAAGCCTTCCCCATTCTGAAACTCTTCTGATACTGGCTAAAGAAGAATAATAGGGTTAATATTGCACAAAACGACTGGCTGAGAAACACTCTCCTCTTAGTGCTTAGCTTTGCAGTTACAGAGAACGATGGGGAAAAGTCTCGCAAGTTTCTAATAGGCTGAAAGCTAAGATAACACATGTACTTTGGCTTTAGAGATACAAGATAAAAAACTAGAATTACATATCTTGGTATCCACATTGAAAACTCATGAAATGAAATAAGTGTACTCCAATTAGTCATGTATATGAGCTGAAGACCTATGGACTCTATTGTAACATGCTAGAGAAAGCTGTCATGGTTGGGGTACACTACTTAATGCTCCGCTGCCCTCTCTGCAGACTAAATCAAAGAGAGGTTAATGCAGGACCTCTCTTCAGTGTCTGTGCTTTCCTAATTGCAAAAACAATGAAACAAACATCTACCCTGGACTATCATTTTGTTTAAACATCTCACGCTGCACATGGCTTGCATTTAAATTTACTTAAAGGTTTCAAATGCATATTACAGAGAGAAGTAAATGTATTGTCCAGCCAATGGAGTGAAGCCACCAGCCACTGAGTAGCAGAGGGTACAGTGCATTGTAGATAGCCAGAAACTATGTGGTGAGTAGCTTGAATTTTAATTTAAAGAAAAACAGTGTTCTGAGTAAAGGAAGAGAGAAAGTCTATTAAATGAAGTTCATAGAAGAAGATCAACAGAGGTCCAATGTGGGGAAGTAAGTACCCCAGAGAAATATGGAAACAAGACATAAAGCTTTACTTATGAAAGGATTGGGCCCTGGGTAAGGATGAGAGGGATTTACCTGGTCCATATTCATCTGAATAGTGGATCCTCTTACTGCTTCTTCATTCAAATGGAAACCTCTAGTCTGATACCAGGACCTGTTCTCTGTGCATAGCCTTAGTTTCTAAGCAAACAACCCATTCTGAGATTTGTGAAGACATTATTTTTACCTCCCAGGCAATGACCAACTCGTGCCTTCTTCCACTTCCTCCACTCACGTTGCTGGGTGCCGTCTTAGGAACTGTGGATGAAAATGCATGGAGGCTGAAGAGAATGAAAATGCGTGTAATTTCCTTAACCTCAAGTCATTATCACCTGACTTAAATTTGGTAGAATTCATAAATGAGTCAACTATTTGCTTTCAGTTAATTTATCATATTAATATTGAGGCAAAATGTACATACCTTGCTTCCTGGGACAGCTTGCTGATATATATATATATATATATATATATATATATATATAGTTTCACTTGATATCTATAATATCTATTGTATATTACATACTTACTTGATATCTATAATATATAATATCAATAAATCATAATTAATAAATACCAGAGCTAAGGCTACTTGCTAATGATTGAGTACATTTCACCCTTTTAATGACTCTTCTTTTCTTTGCCACTATTTTATTTCTTTTTATCATCCCTGCATCTGCAAAGGCCCTGGAAAAAATCACCTGGTCCTTAACAGCATTATCTCAGGGAGTTGCAGTTTAAGGGAAACATACCCATAGTGCTACTGTGTGAGAATGCACTTAAATGAATAAGCATTAAAAACAGCTGTCAATATCAATCTTTCTGCCACTGCAAATACAGATGCACTCAGTGCAAGTTCTACAAATGAATAATGATTAAAAGAATAAATGTGTCAGAGAAAGAAATTTCCCCTTCACTGCACCAAACTACAAAATCTAGGGCGGAATGAGAGTATTTTCAACTGAAGGGCTGTTAAATGAAGAAAACTATTAAAAGAAATCATTCCCAGACCCTGTGCCTGCCTTGGCAATTTTATACTTCAGTCTTGCCTTTTTATCCCAGCATATATTTAAGACAATATTGATATGCACATAAACAATAAATCTACTACTATATATTACTTGTTGGAATGAAATGCTATTAATTACTAGCATATATTTTATGCAACATTTTATATACTATAAAAACCCTAAGTCCAATATTTTATAGTACTAGAAAAGTAAAATAAAGAATTCTTGTACCAGGGAAGTAGGCAAGAAAAGCCTGTGAATACATAATGACCTACAATAAAATCAATAACCTTTGTGCAACCAGATTCCAATGTAAATGCCCTTGGGCTATTCTCCTGAGACATAATTCTTCTCCTGTTCAAGGACTTGCAAACATTACTAGTACCAGACTGTACAAAGTTCAGCAGCTGTTCATGGTTTTCTTTGACAGCCACATGCATTCTTAGGTTATTCATCTACGGAGTTCATTTCCACGGACTCCCTCAGAAGTATCTGACACTTGCTTTCACCTTGGTACAAGAGAGCACACGGGATTCAATGAAGAAGAAAAGAAAGGATTCAGATAATAGTTAAAATGTCCCAGTTAATGTGAAAAGCAAGGAAATCACTTATTAACATGCATTTTTAAAAGCTTGTGTTGAATTTTTTCTGTGACAGTTTCATACATGTATATGGTTCATTCTGATCACTATAATTCCACACACTCTGTTGTGCTGCCCACCCCTCCTAATCCTTCTTCCTACAATTCTTTTTTAAAAATATTATTTGTGCTTTCTGAGAGTCACTGAATTTAGACAGGATCATTTTTGTGATTGTGGATTTAGAACAGTCAGTTGGAGAATGGTATGCTTCTCAGAGGGCACACGGGTCATTGGGAATTATAATTATGGCTACTATAAAAACCTGAGACATGCTCATATGTTTTGACACTTCTCTTAAGACGATCTGTGTGATGTTGACTATGACTTTAAATTTGTTTACTTTGTGTGCAACAGTACATGTGAGGCTTGCAGTAAGGGTGCTACTGGTAAAGTGATATATGCCTGTGTCAGTTAGTTTCCTGTCTCCTCTATACAAGCTAATTTCAGAGTTCTGAGTATCATGACCATAAGTAAATGCTTATTTAAAGCAATAGCAATTTTTATACAGTTTGTTAATATCCAGACATTGTGGTTTCTCTTAGGATGTTTCTTTAATTAGAAAGTGAATATAATATTACTAATGCTAAGTGCTTGCAGATAGGACCCTAGCATTACTGTTCTGTTAAAGACTCTACCAGCAGCTGACTGAGACAGATGCAGATATTTATAGGCAACCACTGAACTGGGGTCAGGGACCCCTATGGACCAGTTAGGGGAAGGACTGAAGGAGCTGAAGGGGATGGCAAACCCATAGGAAGACCAACAATGTCAACCAACCTGGACTCCTGAGAGCTCTCAAAGATTAAGCCACTAGCCAAAGAGCAAACACAGGCTGATCTGAGGCCCCCAGCACATATGTAGCAGAGGACTGTCTTGTCTGGCTTCATTGGGAGAAGATGTGCCTAATCCTATAAAGTCTTGATGCTCCAGGGAAGGGGAATGCTGGGAGGGGATGAGGTAGGATTGGTGGGTGGGTGGGTGGGTGAGAAGCAGAGGTGGATGGGTGGGTCGGGGAGCAGCCTGTCAGAGGCAAAGAAGGGGAATGGGTGAAGAACTCAGAGTGGGACCTGGAGGGGGCAACATTTGGATAATAAATAAAAAAATTTAAGAAAAAAAGAAAGTGAATATATGCACGTTAAATACACATTTTACATTTATCCCCAACTCTGTGTATCTAAATATCAACACAACAGAATAACATTGTTTTACTGTATTTTAAGATAAGTTCTTTGTCTACATCATTGATCTAAGTTCATATGTAGAACTTTGACTTTTGAATTCTCTTCTTTGAAGGTAGTCACTAAGAACTCATATTTCCATGTCAAGTGTCAACATGGGAAGATTTCTTTCTGTTTTGTTCCGTCCTCACAATGATGGGCTGCCCAGAGCCTCTGAGCAGGAGTTGTCCAATGAGCCATTATCTCCAATGTAAGCCTCTCTTGAAACCCACTGAAATCTGAGGCGTGCAATCGAATACAAGGAACTATGAAGTTAAATGCCCTGAAAATCTGGAAGGAGCACTGTGTATCCCATTCACAGTTTAGTTCTTAGAAAACATATTTAAGTGTTTCATAAATCTTAACTTTCTGAGCAAAAATATGTTTAACAGGCAACATGGCTGGACACCCACATGGCAAACTCCCACATATCTGTAAATTCACGGGCAGGAGACATCCACACACATTAGACACAAAAGTGGAGCACAGACATGCATGTAAAATAAAATCAACGTAAAGGGAAATATTTCTACCTCAAGTCCCAGCTATGTGACTCCTAGTTGTATACCCAAAAGATGTTCCACTGTACAGGACACTTGCTTAACTATGTCCATAAGAGCTTTAACTGTAATAGCCAGAAAATGGAAACAAACTAAATATCCTTTAGCTGAAAATGGATAAAGAAAATGTGATACATCTATACAATATAATACTACTCAGCTATTAAAAACAGACATTTTTCAGGCAAATGGATGGAACTTGAGAATATCATTCCTGAGTGAGGTATCTGAGAGCCAGATGGATATGTATGGTGTGTATGCATTTATAAATGAACATTACCCATAAAGTGCAGAATGACCATGCTACAATCCACAGACCCAAAGAAACTGGGTAATAAGGAGGTTCGAAAGGAGAATGTGGGAATTTCACTTACAAAGGGGAACTAAACAGTCATCACAGGTGGATGGAAGGAGGAAACTGGATGGGAGAGGAGGGAGGAGGGGAACAGGGATGACAATCAGGTGTGGGGGTAGCAGGAGAGGTTTGGGAGTGAGAACAGAAAAGGGAGTGCATCTCTAGTGACTAGCTGGAGTCTTGGGAGTGGGGAGAATACAGGGAGTTTATGGGGGTGACTCAAACTGATATTTCTATCAGAGGTAGATATAGAGACTGAAGTAGCAAGGACTTCCAGAGGAGGGTGGGGGAATTTAATCCACCCACAAAACCTTTGACCAAAAATTTGTCTTGCCTACAAGATGTGCAGAGATAAAGGTGGAGCAGAGATTGAGAGAACAACCAGACAGTGACTGCCCAACTCAAAACTAACTAACCCAGGACGATGGGGGCTCACAGAGTCTGAGCCACCAACCAGGGACCGTGCAGGGACTGGACCTAGGTCCCCTCCACCTTTGTAGCAGATGTGCAGCTTGATCTTCATGTGGATCTCCTAACAAGCAGAGTGGTGGCTGTCTCTGACTCTGTTGCCTGCCACTAAACTCAGTTCCCTGCACCTGGACTGCCCGTTTGGGCCTCAGAGAGAGAGGATGTGCACAGTCCTGCTAGGACTAGATGCCTCAGGGTGAGGTGGTACCAAAGTGGGGCTCTCCTTCTCTGAGGGTAATGGGAGAGGGATTTGTAAGGGTGGGACTGGAAGGGGAGGAGGGGCTGTGATAAGGATGTAAAGTGAATTAAAAATATAAATTATTGGAAGACAAAAAAAAGTATGGTGAACATTTAAGGTTTCCAGGAAGCAAAATAAAACTTCCTAAATTAGCACATTGATGTAAGAGTGATTTCTAGGTTGAATTATCCCATAAATAACCTATGTTTGGTAAGATGTATTTTGAAATCGGGTCACTGAACATGACATTTGGAGATGAGTTAACCTATAGTCAAATGGTTAATGTAAAGAACTAGTACCTTCTTTGCTTCGTTCTCTCTTCATTTTCAATGAGAAATACGTAGCACCAGAAGAGGCTGGTAACGGACAGTGCTTCAATAATGCTTATGTGTGGATTTTCAAAAGCCTATTAGGTATAATAGACAGAACTGGCAGGTCTGAAGAGCTGCAGCCCAGGCCGGGATCTAATTCTGCTCGGCTTACATTTCTTAATAATATGCAGATATGGTGGCTTATGTGGCCATGCATTTTCTTGTTCAAGTTGGTGACACACAGTCATTATCTCTGCCACACCATGGTAGAGCTTGCTGATTTTAATTATATCCCTTTGTTTATAATACATTATGACATAAAACATTTGACTTAATCTCCCAGAGCTTTTCTGGCATGAAGGTTCTATAATTCTTGTTAGAAGCATAAAATCCACAAAAATAAAATCTCATAAATGCTTTCAGAGGAACACATATTTTTAAATCCAAATATATTTTCAGTGTAATTAGTGAGGACCTGCTTTAGATTTAAGCATCAAGTTTGTTTCCTCCCTCAATCAGCTATTGATAAATGTCACAAACATGTTAACTCGGGGGATCAAGTTTATACTCATGCTGAGCAGTTAAACGCCCATGCTCCTGAATTTATTTCTGAGCAGTCGCTCTTCGTGGACAGATGATCTAGTTGAGACTTTATACACAAGTTACAAGTACTCAGCTGTTTCAGGTTTTATCTGGCTTGTTGGAATGTGAATATATATATATATATATGTGTGTGTGTGTGTGTGTGTGTGTGTGTGTGTGTCTTGGAATCATACTTATAAGTGTCTGAAATGACCAAAGTAGAAGGTATTGCCTTAGTATAAGCAGGCTAGATC
Organism: Rattus rattus; assembly: GCF_011064425.1. NCBI lineage: Eukaryota > Metazoa > Chordata > Mammalia > Rodentia > Muridae > Rattus > Rattus rattus. The sequence continues at coordinate 5,957,377 of NC_046161.1, forward strand.
ATTATGGGGTTCTTGGTAAATAGCACAGTTTGAATAACATGGTACACATTACCCCTACAGCTTAATTAAAAACTAAACAAAAGAAAATGCATGATCATTTAACAATAATTTTTCTTCTTGAAAGTCTTCAATTTCTCATACAGTAAGTATTTACATGGCTCATTAAATAATACAGCTTTTCTAGAAAGTACAGGAAGTCTTTGTAATTAAGAAGCTGAGTGGTTATCCCAGAAGATGGTATGAATCAAACATGCAGGAGGGTGGATAGGGAGGGGATCAGCATTCAGAAAGGTACATCTGGAGGGACACTTCAAAACATTCTTTCTAATAGAATTGAAGTATACTCTACATAAATATTCCTGTTAATAATTATCAATAGGTCAAGTTTGTAGAAAGATTAAAAATTAGAGTCCCCCAAACCAGAAGTTCCCAAACTAACACCAAACACCAGTGGTGTTGCCTAAAGAATTAGAAGATGCTTTGGGGACTATTGTGGATGCCAAGGCGTGCATGCTGACAGGAGCCCGATATAGCTTTCTCCTGAGAGGGACTAGACCACCAAACTCTTTGTACACATGGAGGGACGCATGGCTCCAGACGCATACATAGCAGAGGAGGCATTGTCTGTCATCAGTAGGAGGAGAAGCCCTTGGTCCTGTGAAGGCTCATTTCCCCAGTACAGGGAAATGGAAGGGTGTTGAGGTGGGAGTGGGTGAGTGGGAGTGGGTGGGTGGAAGTAGGAACATCTCCATAGAAGCAGGGGGAGGGGGAAAAGGGGACAACTTTTGAACTGTAAATATATAAAATAGCCAAGAAAAGAAAAGAAAAAGGAAGAAGACGTTTTTGTGAGGCACATGGGTTTGCAAGGAGACAGAGTGACAGCATCCTGGGACATGAGAGAGATCTGCACTGAGTCCCAGTGGTTCTGTCCCATCATTCCATGTGTCTTCTGAACATAAACATATCTGATTATCTGGTTAGGTTTTATTTTTTCTTTTTTAGATTTTTAAGACAGTGTTTCTCTTTGTAGCCCTGGCTGTCTTGGAACTCATTCTGTTGCCCAGGCTGGCCTCAAACTCATAGAGATCCATCTGCCTCTGCATCCCAATACTTGTATTAAAAACATACATCACCACTGCCTAGCTGGTTAGGTTTTATAAAAACAATTCTCACTGGCTGTGCACTTGCTGTGTAACTGAGACTGGTATTGACTTCCTGATTCTCCTTCATCCACCTTTAGTGTGGTAAAATGACAGACAGTAGTCACCATACCCAGGAATGGTATCTACTTGTAAAGTTTACCCCGTAAATCTTAATCGCAGTGTCTGGATTATAATCAGTATTTTATAGTTTGATCCCTACAACTGCAGCTTCTGATAATACGGAAAGTTGAATAGTCAAACCTGTGGTCTTGAAATCACAGACCTTTGTGAGCATTTGGCTTTGTTTCATCATAGGACCTATGCCTTCAGTCTTGACACAGCAAGCATTTACTTGGAGATCCATGCAATGTATCCCTTTTGATCTCAAGAGAAATTTCCAGCATATTTTAGGAAATGTAGCATTTTCTGAGTTTTTAAATTTGTTATTAAAAATTGTCATCAAAACACACAGGAGGTAGGGGGGCCTCAGTACATAGCATCTACCTCAACTCCTATATTCTTGATTTGTAAGGGTAATCAAGGAAAAAAGAGGATAGAGTGGGTAGTTATTGAATCAAATTTCCTGATATATATATATATTATAAAACAAATGAACTAAAGAAATTGCAAGAAGAAGAGGGTCTGGAGAGATGGTTCTGTGATCGTGAACACATTTTGCTCCGCAAAGGACATCAGTTCAGCTCTCAGTAGCTATGTCTGGTGGCTTACAACTGCCTCTCACAACAGCTCCAGAGGGTTTGATAGCCTCTCCTGGCCTTCACAGGGAATTTCACTCACATACACACACCCATACCAAGGCACTAATATACACATATAATTAAACATTAAATAATACTCCCAAGAACAAAGAAAATTTGCAGAGACGAGACTAGCATAGGAGAGGCTCCATTTGGAAGCAAGATTGGTGTTAGAGCATCAGCCCAGACATTTACTTAGTAGACAACCTTGTACTAATAGTCAACATCCCTTAGCTGTGTTTTCTGATCCGTGGAATGGGAGGAAGAGCGCCATTAGAGGCCTACAGCATGCATGGAATAGCTAAAGCATGTGACGAAGTTCAAGTGCTTAGCACAAAGCCTGAAATTGATGTATGGAATTACTCAGACTGTTAACAAATAGTTTCTCTTTAGAAAGGCATTTGTCAGAGTCAGCAGATTGCAAGCTGCCTCTGAGACAGAGGCATGCTTCTCAATTGTGTTTTGGAGAAATTTGCCTGGACTAACGTTGGTTTTATGATTGAAAACTCCTCTCTGCCCCATGAAGCATGCTGTTATTTTCTTTGTTCTAATTATTGAGATTTGGTTTCAGGGGTCTGTTGCTTGCTATAACTTCTGTCTTATTTTAATTTTACTGGGGACCATTTCTTTTACATGATATAATTAAATTACTCATTGGCTTGGAGAAAGACATAATGTTCGCTTAGTATTTTCTTTTAGAGTTTACCAACTATTTCAGCGGAATACTTTATATTTTCTTTAAAATGGAGATGGAAAACTTAAATATTCCTTCCTTTTTATACAGCTGTATCTGACTACCGTGTACTTAATAATTGTGTCCAGTAAATAATTCAGTCCAAATCATTTTTGGCATGGCTTTTAAACTTCCATTAAATAACATTTACTGTCAATACATAGACTTACAGAGAAAACTAAACTAGGCTTACCTTATATGGTGTTATTATTTCTGTACATTTTAGCTATATTTTTAATAATAGAAGTAGAATACATATCCATCACAACAGGATTTTATTCTGTCTCCTCTATTAACTTTTGAAATTAGATATTCTCAATAGCTGCTGTGGACAGGGTCTCTGAAGATGTAAATGTAAAAAAAAAGATCTTTTCAGGAGCTAGAAGGTAAAGTACAGCTAAAGAGATCATAATGAACTGAGTCTTTTTGTCACTTTCAGTGAGCCATGTAACCTCAGATGCTGGGGTGTGAGTGTGTGGAGAAAATGTCAGACTTGTGAGGAACTGGGTATCCAGTCTTACCATCCTACTGTATTCCTTTCTCCAGCTTGTCTAAGTGCTTTCTCTCCAACCCCAACTGCAAATAGGCATAGGCCACTTTCTTATCGAAGCAAATGGCAGAAGAACAAGACAACCGTTCTAGACAGCCTAGTGTTTTCTTCTTTCACCTGGAGACACGACATTGAGTTTTATATAAGAACACCTCATTTCACACCGAGCTACCTGAGAAGAAGTAAATGTTCATTCATAGAACATTTACATTTCTAGGGCTTAACAAGCAGGTTATGGGATGGTCACTGTGGGGGCAGAGGGTGCTACAGAAGGAAGGTGGACTTAGCTCAGTAGAATTAGTGATTCCTACATCCCCAAAAGAGCCCAAACCTTTGTAGAAAAAGATGCACGTTGACAAAACAAGTCTTGGCAGGATCTAACACCATGTGAGAGACCACAGAGATGACATCATCTATGCAGATATTTCCTCTTTTTTCTCATTGTCTAGGAAGTGCCAGTCAGAGTAGCAAAGCATGAGAAAGGGATCACAAAGAAGAGGGCAGAAGCAGATCACAGCTTCTCAGAGATGAGCTAGGAAGGGCAGAAGTGGGATGCATGAGAAATCCAAGTTTTGATTTAAATTGAATAGACTCTATATATTTGAAAATGAGACTTCCCTAGAACCCAATAGTACAGCAAAGTAGTTGGGACTGAGACAATAGATCAGAATTGTGTGTGTGTGTGTGTGTGTGTGTGTGTGTGCATGTGTGTGTGTGTGTGTATCATTAATACATCTTGACACTTTCAGCCATGTATATAGATATATCCTGGTAGAATATAGCATGTACTTTTTGGTAACCTATTGGGTTCTAATGCAGTGACAGATTCATGGTCACACAGACAGCCTTGGTTAAACTCCATGAGACATATGATAAAACTGAAAGTCTGGAATATGAGGAAGGTTAGTAGGGAGTTGCCAATAGTGGAAATGAGATAGAAGGTTAGTGTGAAGCAAGCTAACGGAGCATAGTAAGGCACAATGGTGGGAGGCAAAGGAAGCTCTTCTGCTTTGAGTTCCACAGGTCACCTGGTCTTCTCTGTGCACAGGTGCATGAGGATCATACAATGCGAGCAGTATGCATCTGGGCAAGGTGTTTATCTGCACATGCATTTGCTACTCCTAGCTGCAAGAGCATCGATCTCTTAAATGCAGAGGTAAAATACTTTTCCTGTGTGGCCAGAAACATTTGTGTCGTATTTTCCATTTCAGAGTCAAGAAAAAATTGTGGACAGAATTCAATGTGCTAGGCAGCCACAGAGCTATTTCTAGAATAAGCAAATTGATACATATTTTTTATTCAATACCTGGATTTTCTCTGCTTCTTTTGCTACAAAAACCAGAGGAAAAAAGTTACTTTGTGGAATAATATAAACTCGCCCTTACCTACTCAGTACTAGATAAGAAAAATGTAATGGTTGCCAGTGAGGGTCATAAGCAGGCCTTTAGCAGAGATGCTGAGCCCACATACGTTTAGCTGAAAACCTATACTCAATATAAAAAGAGAATTTTGCATGCCCATCACTGCTTAAATTCCCATTTTGTAACATAACCCAGTTAGTAATGTGGTGATAATAGCATAGATATTAATATTCATATGTATTCTCTTATGTAATACTGTGATCAAGTAGGATGTTCCAGTCAGCTCTAATTATCAACTTGACACAGTTTTCAGAAATCTGACAGAGGAGACTGAATTAAAGCATTGCCTAGATAAGATTAGTGCATGGGCACCTCTGTGTGGTATTGACTTGATTATTCATTGTCGTAGGAGGGTCCAGCCCATCCGGGATGGTACCACCCATTGATTCTGGTCCTGAAATGTCTAAGAAAGTCAGCCGAGCATCAACTCGTGATGAGTCTAGGAACAAGCTGTCAGACAGCCTTTCTCCATGGTTTCTAATTCAAGTCACTGTCTAGACTTCCCCAATGATAGACTGTGACCTAGAAGCAGAAGCCAAAGAAACCCTTCTGTCCCTGCTAAGTTTCATTTTGTCATGGTGTTTGCAACAGAAGACTAGAGCATGGTATTTTTCTCATTTGATAAATAAGAATAAGAAAGACTTAGGCAATGTTGCCTGTGTTGGGCATGTAAGAAAATGACACAACAGAACATTAATTAAAATCTAAACTCACTTAACTCAACAATCTTCACATATGTGTCACTATGTATAAAGACATGTTACCTGGTTAGCCACTCCCCCTTCCCCCTTCTAATCCCTCTGTGGAGGTTTCTAAAATGTAACTTGCAGAATGGTGGGTTTCAAGAAAAGAAACAGCTGCTACTATTGTATGCATTGTGTTTTTTCTGTTTCAACCATCTCATATTTTAAAGATGCATTTCCTAATCCATAGTCATCTCTCTGGTGACATCTTTAAAATAACAAAACATTCACACTGTTACAGTCCAAATTTACACATTAGTTGAGAGAGCAGCACATTTCATTAATTAAACATGTTGTCTATTTATATCTTCCTCTCTGTATAATCTAATTAAAACTTGTAAGAAAATTGAAATTGCTCCATAAATATAAATGCACACCAAAGTAAAAATAGACATTTACTATGCTGGTTTGACCTCCTTATGCCAAGAAGTTGGACTGAATCAATTTATACATTTTTGGTTATAAAGCTTTTGATTGGTGTATATTCATTTACAAAATACTGAGTCTTATATGGACGCCATGATACAAGAACATAGCATACTTAGACAATGTTCTCTGGAGCTAACATACCCTATCCAATCAGTTATATTATCTTCAAAGACTACCAAAAGTGTTTTGATGACCAGAAATATCAATAAATATTCTACAGGAAAATTAAATCTTTCTTTCTTTCTTTCTTTCTTTCTTTCTTTCTTTCTTTCTTTCTTTCTTTCTTTCTCTCTTTCTTTCTCTTCTTTCTTTCTTTCCTTCTCTCTCTCTTTCCTTTTTCTTTTTTACATTATTTCTTTTTTGTATGGAAAAGAACACTTTTAATAGTGTTAAAAGTCTTCATATTTTTGAAATTTAGATTTTTTTATGAAGAAAAATTTACAGACATAATCACTCATAATCTCAACATCCTAAAGTTCAGACCTGTTTTTCCCCCTATAGCTGTCCATTTTCAAAGTTTAGTTGGTCCATTAGAACAGTTTCATCTTGAATATAAAATAGGTACTTAGCAGAGGCCGAGCATGGCACTGCAGACTGCTGGCTCAGGATTTTGGTCTCTTTTAATCTGTGCTGCCTGAAGAAACAGCCGCAAAACTCAACACTTGCTTCTATGCCATCAGGAGCTCAACTGAATTTGTCGTTCAAGTACAAGCAGGGTGAAGCGGACAAAGCTCTTCCCCTACTTCACTGTAAGAGGCAAGCTCTTCGTGCACTTTTACGGCCATGACTTTCTTCTTCTATAAGACTTTAATGGAATAATGTATGTCATCTATGCAGATAGGGTAAAATGTAGAGACAGCAGTTCATGACTGAGGTAGCTCTAAAGCTCGACGAGGTCTTTGAAATGCATCACCTGAATATGATTTTAATTCAAACACATTAAAATGCAATGGTAATTTGCTAACCAAAATTTAATAGCTCAAGTAGATTTATGCTTAAGAAGTTTAGAAGGGTTACTCATCCCAAATGGATTGTTTATGTTTAAAATGTGTATTTATAGATAGCCTCCAAATAGCACACTAACCTTTGCCTTGATTAGACACAATTAGCGTGTGTAAAGTAAGGCAGTGTTCTTAGAAAATGCATGCCTGTATTACTGCCGCCTGTCATTTCAGTTCCGCACAGTGAGCACATAAAATGAAGAATGACCAACCTGTTATGGTTTTAGTTAATGAACACCTGGACACAATGAAAACATGGCTGATTTTATGGGTGTATGAAAATCTAACCAAGCAATTAATATTCACTTTGAAGTTCACACAATTTAAAGCAGAAAAGAGAAAAACATCAAAAGAGGTAAGTTACCAAGCAGAAGGGTTGTTTTCTGTGGGTAACTTTTTGTATCATATTTAGAGTATTTTCATTTCTATTTTCTCAGCTGCTGTATTTCTATGGAAATAATACTGCGCATCTATTCTATAGTTATGTCTTCCTTCCTCCATCCCTCCCTCTTTCACTTCCATCTCCCTTCCTTTCTTTTAAATATACCTCCTGTAACACAATATGCCCAGAGGTGGTGGGGCGGTCTATAATTCCTGCACTAGGGAGACTGAGGCAGAAGACATGGACTTTAGGGTAGGATGTACTGTGTACCAAGCTCCAGGCCAGCCTAAAAGGATCCTGTGTCAAAGAAACATAAAACACAAATATGTATGTGTAAACATAAATACATAAAACATAAAACACACATATATATGTAAACATAAATACAGCAATAAGAAAGAAATACGTTGAATGCTAGCATCTGACACCATTTTACATTTCAAATATAGAACTATGAAGAAAATAGACATCTTGATGTTCAGTCCTCTTGTTGATACTCATGCATAATATCTGAGGATAAAATGTAATTCATTTATTTTTCTTTGTATCTGAAACCTTTCCTGTCCATATTTCTCTGTCGTGGTCACACTGTCTATGTCACATATTTGATGTTCACTTTTCTTTTAAGGGTCTTTGGTATTTTTTTTTAATATATGGTTTACTTATGTAGTTTGTTATACATGTATTTTATAGTATGGTATGTGTATACTACATGACAAGATCATATGAGGAGAAGTAGAATTACCATTTCTTTAAACACATAGTATTGTGAAATTGTCTATTTCTTTATGAAGTTAGTAAGAATTTTACTGGATTATAAGGGGTAGATCACAAAACTGAGTACTTGGCAAGGAACACAATAAGAGCAGGAATTCAAGATTATTTTTGGCTATGTAAGAAATCCAAGTCCAGTTTGGGCTCTATGAGACTCTGTCCCACCCCCGAGAACTATAATAACAACAAAACAAAAACATCTTATCAATAATTATTTCTTCTGCATGATAGCAGGATATCCTGATTAGGTTTAAAATAAAAGCTGTTAGTTTCCTTTATATGGTAATTATGGTGGCCTTTAAACTAGGACTACTTATTCTGGAAGACTAGGGAGAGCCCTTTGTAAGTTATGAAGCAGATAGATGGCTCATGCAGCCGGCTTCTAAAGGCAGCAGGTCAAGCAGAAGCTCTGTCTGTCTTTTCAAAATCTAATTTGTACAGGTTAGGTGGTAAAGGCAGCAGAAAGACTCTAAGGAAGAATCCTATAATTAAAGGCAGGGACAATCTTTGAGGAATAAGATGGTGAGGGTGAGTTGATCTACTCTGAATTTTATGGATTCTCTTAGAAGAAGAAATTAATTGCCTCCACTTCATGTGAACTGAAACACAGTTCAAGGCTGGGAGAAAACTGGAGATTTCGTGAACACTTGTTTATGGAAGAAGTAACAAAAAGGGCTGAAAAGAAGGAAAACAAAATAATTATTATAAAGGATGCAGTTTTAGGACACAGGAAAATGCATCAGGTAAATCTTGAAGCAACTTTGAGCCTTTACCTTGCTTTCAGAGTGATGAGAAGTGTATGGAACAGAGTGATGAGAAGCGTATGGAACAGGAGTTTCACACCATGACTCTTACCTGCCTCGTTTGTGCGGATCATTCGAGATGGAATGCTTGGATCTCCTGTCCCAATTGGATTGGTGGCCACCACTCGGAATTCATATTCTACCCAGGGGTTTAGGTCCACAGCCATTGCTGACTCCATGTCTCCTGTGATGACTTCTGGGACTATAGAGAAGAAGCACATTTCACATCATGAAGAAGCTGGGGAAATACTATAACTGTATGTTGGTCAGTGACGTCATTGTTAATTGTTCCTACTTCCTTATTGCATGAGATTATATGATCCTACTTTCTTGTAATACATGATTATGAGCCTCCAGTATCACAACTAAGATAAAGTGAACTCTCAGGAAGTGAGCACCGTATGTGCTGGTGTTGTTTGCAGGCCACTGGAATTCTTCTCATTTGGCTACTGAAGAACTTAACGTTATCTACACTAAAACTCATTTCCTCACCTGCAGCTCTAGAAGAGAGACTAATTCACTCTAGAAACAATTTTTCTTCCATTTCTAGGAAGATTTAAAAAGACTTTTCCAGTTCTTGCAAATATATTTTGTCTCCTGTCCATAACAACAAATTCGGAATGTATCCTAATTAGAAATGACAGCACGTAATGAATGGGGGCAAGCTTGAATCTCTTCATGGAGTGACTTTTGTACTATGCTTTGATTTGGTCGGAACCTGAAACTTCTTAGAAGTTGTACAGTTGTGTCCCATCTGTTCTTGACTGCTTATCAGACCATACAAGTTGTCCCCCCACTGACACTGTAATTCTCCAGGTTGGCACCGACCTTTATGTGTTTAAAACCAATGATAGATTTTAGTCCTAAGCGGACATATGAGCACCATAAGCACACTCAACTGCCTTCTCTCTCCCTTGGCATACTTTCTGTTTTTCAGGAAAGAATTCTACTGGATTTCATTTTTATGTCACAGATTAATCCTTCTCAGTTATTTTTCCCTGGTTCATCTTTGTCATGTGCTTTTGCAACTAGAGTATTCCATTGCTGGACTTTAATAGTCTTCTCTGATTTATACTTATTATCTTAGAATTGGTATATTCCCTGATTTGTGTGAGGGTGTGTGTGTGTGTGTGTGTGTGTGTGTGTGTGTGTGTGTGTGTGTGTGATGTACCAAGGGGTGCATATGACTGTGCCTGGGTACATACTACACACTTGTAGCAACCAGAGCGAGATTCATCTATCTTCCCCTACCACTCAGTGCCTTACTGCTTTGAGATGAGGCACCTCAGTGAACTGGAATCTCACCACTTGATGAGGTGTGGGATTTGAGTTTTCAGGATGCATCTGTCTCCATCCCTCAGTTCGGTAATTACAGGCATGTGCAGCCAGGTCCCATGTGAGTGCTGAGCATTTGAACTCAGGTCCCCAGTCTTACACAGCAAGTTCCATCGTGCCTTCTAGCCAGCCTCATGTTTCAGTATTTTAAGCATAACTCATGCATCAATTTATAACATAATTTATTAACTCTAAAGTTTTGTTTTTCCATAAGGGATGTACTTGCAAAAACATTTGAAACATAGTTTCAAAAACAAGCGAACAAAATAAATTGCAAACAAATTTGTCTTCATCAAGGCAAGAATTTTGGTCTTCAATATTGAAGAGATTAAAGATAATGGATTTTCTCCAGGTAAGAATACTTAATAGCTTTACTGGCATCTTTTCATAAAGATACTGTTGCTGGAGCCATGGGCATACATTGCTTTCAAGGAAAATACATGAACCACAGAGAAACTAATAGAAGTGTTTAAAGACAGCCAAGAAGTACATGCTGAATAGGAGGAGAATCCCACTGGAATGGGTTTTCTAGTAAAATCATCACATCCGATAATTTAATAAAATACTTGACAAGCTAGTCAAATTGCAGAATTTATTCATCCAATTGGCTCATGTAAAACATGTCCATAGAGAGACAATAGAAACCAATGGTAAATGCTTCAGAGACATCCTGGAGTTACACAAAGAAAGACACATGATGCCTTTGGTTATGGGTGATTAGATAATCTTAAATGCACACAGGAAAAAAAACAGATCACCTAAGAATTTTCAGTAGCTGAAGAACATCACATTTTTAAGGCACAATTAATTTGCTTAATTGGAAAAGGGACCCAAAGATGAAATTGTTTCTCCCTCTCAAAGATTCTTTCATAATTTCTTCCAAATGCACAAATTAGTCTTATTTAATTTTGGATCTCGTTGCAGGCAAAAGGGTTTAGAAGCCAATTCTACAATGTGAATTTGTAAGTCCATTCTAAGATGTGCTTAGTTAGAAAACTCATGCTCAAATTTTTGTTTTGATTAACAAAAAGTAAGGAACTCACTTTCATTTTGGTACATAAAAGAATGTTAGTTATTTTCCAAGTAGCTTATAAGTTATATTGATTTATCAAAATTTTAAGCTGTATACTCATCTTTTTCCTAATATATATGTCAGGATTAGAAGTTATTTATATGAATTATTTTATACTATGAGAACAATTTCAAAAACAAGAAACTGTCCATAGAGATGCTATACAGTTAGGGACCCCCCCCCATTACAGGCATTAAAATTATGACTAGATTAGGCACAGGGCTAAAGCCAAAAAGCATTAACAACAGCTTCTTCGGAGCACCAAGGGCTTAAGGACTCCTTTGTGCACTTGTGCTGGGGATAGCGTGTCTTCACCACTATTTCAATGAACTTTGAGTTTTGGTCAAAGGAATCAGATGAAGAATCAATTCGGGAGATCCTTTACTCTATTAATGATAGAGAAAATGCACACTGACAGTGCCATAATTTTGGAAAATGCATTTATTTACAAATAAAGCATAATCTTAGTCTTTAAAAATAAATACTTCTTGAAGAAAATTAAATCAGAGCTACAACTTAAAACTATTTCCAGTATTAAAATTATTTTAGAAAGATAAAGATATAGCTTTCTAGCAGAGAGTTATCAACAACACAAAATAACTTTTCCTCCTAATCTTCCCCACCTCCTGTAGAAACGGGTGCATCAAGAGAACAACAACAACAAAGAGATGGGCAGGAATCAGAATAAGTAACTACAGAACATGAACCCATGGATTTACTCGGCAAAGTATAAGACACACTGGATTAGGAAATCACTGAGTGACTCAGGGAGAAATATATGTACTCCTAAGCATGTCTCCCAGAAGTAAGTTGAGCCGTCTGTGTGACATCCAGTGGCAGGATGGTGGCACATGTGAGAATACAGCAGATACGCAATTGATTCTATGTCACAGCTTCAAAGCAAGGTCTTTGAGGAGTCACAGAAAAATCAAGATAGAAAACTGGGAAGAGTGGATGAGAATTCTTGAACCAATCTGCTTATGAGATTTGAATTTGTATTCTTCTTATGCTTACCACCCAGATAATTTCTTTCATTTTGGGGCTACAATTGTCCTGTACAGTTATAGTGGATCCCAGAATGAGGGTCATGCTTTAAATATTTATGGGAAAACATGTGCATACACAAAGCACACTATAATGATAACCATCATGATGTATAAATTCATGCAGCAACCTAGTATTAAGTAAGATGTGCATTAAGTTCTTTTGGAAAATATATTTTCTCTCAGCCCAATTGTAATCTGAGTGAAGCTTAATGTACCAAAGTCCCACTACCTAGACACCATAGACCGTGCCATAGGCATAGCATTCCACTTTAGTTTCATTCTTAATGAACTCACACATCATCTCGATGATTCTCACATTACTTATTTATACTTGTTTGAGACCGGGTTTTGATATATAGCCCATTTGGCTGCAATCTTTGTATGTAGCCTGGTCTGGATTAAAACACACGGCAGCCATCTTGCCTCTGCTCCTCAAGGGCTGAGATTGTAGGGATCTACCATTATGTCTAGTTTGACTTTTATATTTTACTTCTAAGTAGACGAATTGACTCTAAAATACAGCAGAGACACTCATCCCCACACTGTGTGGATAATTGCTTCTGAAAACTTCCTTTCTGGTCTTAGAGTTTATTTGAACGTGATGCTAAATCCGTATCTATTAGCCATTGGGGGTTAGACTTTCTGTATCATTGACACGCTTCCAGTAACATTAGCAAGCTTGGGAAACATTAGTTTATAGCATTGAAAGGAAATTACTAGTGAAGAAAATAATTAAAATGATGAAACTAAAACAGAAAACACATTAAAAACACACATTATGATGATGCACTGTTTTACGACACACAGTTCATGTTAGATTTTCATTTTATAAATAAAACTGACATGGGGTTCTAAAGACACTTCAGAAGTTTCTGAGATGTGGGAAGTTCTATATCCCAATCCTATGTATAAGTGTTTATATAATAGAATGCAAAAAATTCCCTAGAGTTGGATCCTGAAAATGACTGTACATCAAACTGATGAATTCCCAGGGAGCCCTGGAGCTTACCCAAGAGCCTTGCTCAATGTCCCATTTCTGGTTTGATGACTGTTCATGAGTCATATACAGTATGATAATTGAGGGAAGCTGGGGAGTGGCTCCACAGGGATTTTGTGCATAATGCAATTTTTTGCCACTTATTTGTGAATCTGAAAGTTAGTTTAACACACAAACAGAAACACAATGTGGCTCTTTCTTTGCAAACTGTGAACAGAAGAAAGGAAGGGAGCTTGCTTTTAAAAGGCACAGTGAAGAAATTCACAGTGGAGATCAATATAAAGAATAATTTATTTCTACAGTTGTCAAATGATTTTGAGTGAGCTTTAAAGTAAATGCACCTGCTGCTCCAAGATGCTGTTTTGTGTGTGTCTGTGGACGTCTTACCTGTCTTCACTGTTTGCCAGCCCAGGGAGAAGGGGCTGCGAGCCTGAAGGTTGTAGGAAGAGATGGGACTGTGGTTGTCAGTTGCTGGACTCCATGAGAGAGTGGCTGTGCTTTCTGTGATCTCCTCCACTATGACCACTCCAGGTGGCCCTGGGGGACCTACAGGCAAGACAGTGGATAAAGCTAAGTGCAAAGAATCTTAAGCAGCCACAAGACATATTCCAGTGTGGGTCTTATCAGATGATGCGATTGTCTTAACAAAATAAATACTTAGTAATGAAATTTGACAGCAGAAATTTATGGGATACAAGTTATTTTCTACACTTTCTTTAGAGGAACTTAATTATGTATTATATTTTCTCTGACACTTTGTGCCTGGAGGCAACTTTCAATTAGTATTATATTTTATAGAAAAATGAAAAATAATCAGAAGCAGACACAAAGATATGAATGTCAATATGGTCTGTGGTTGTTAAAATCAATCACAACTAACAGGCAGGGGCAGCAACAGGCGGGCAATGCTTCAGGAGCAGACGCACTACACACTACACACTAAAGAGCTGTAGGTGGAGCGAGCTAGTGTTATGCCTCAGGAACCTTACAGTGTGCAAGCCATGTGATGTGTTCTCTTGAACGACTCACACTTTTGCCAAGAGGATGCAGAGCATTTTGAAATAGTGGTACTACAGGAAATGTTAGGTTATCTATGAAAAGTGAACCATACACAGTGCTCTGTGAAAGTTCAAAGGAGACTATAATTATGTTGCTTTGGGGTGGGTGATGCAGTAGAGTGGTAATGCGTCAGAGCAGTTTAGATCATTTTTGTCTTTAAGGGAGCGTATGGAACAGAGACAACTGGTAGACATGGAGGTAGACAACCCCTGTCTGCACCCCTGTCCCGTTTTGTTTTCAGGAAATAACTAGAATACAATTTCAGGAGAAATGTCCCACTAGTTAATTATGCTTAAAAATCAATTTTAAGTGCATTAAAATGTATACCTATTGAATTTTTATTGACTAAAGGAAACAACAGTTTTATATAACAATTGTTATACTGATGTTCCCTAATGTGGACTATGCAAGTTGTAGAATTGTTTCTATATTACATGAAGGATATATACCTAGACATATTTTAAGTTACTAACCTATTAATTGTTATGTATGTGGCAAAAAGCTTTCTGGATTTGATGATCAAGATATCTATGAACTAAAGAAAGGAACAGTGAGCTAGAGCACTTTAAAGCTATGCCATGCAAATGGCAATTTTAAGAGATAGAATCTGAACATTCTTCACTAAGCAGCTTTCTGAGAGCTGAGGACTGAAAGTGGGAGACTCTTCTATCACGACGGTGATAGAGTTGGGGTTGTGAACAGAGGAGCAGTGCAAAGCCTTGAGAAGTGGCAGTTCTCCCTTTAAGTGAAATGATGAAAGAAAAAGCGAAATGATGAAACACAGAATGACTTTGAAATAACAAGAAACCCAGAGCTCATTCTGAAAGGTAATCATTGCTTTCTTCACTGAGCCCTGAAAATGGAGGGTGCGTGTATGTGAAAGTGAGCCTGGGGACTGGAGGACAACAGGAAAGGCTTTGAGAAGATACGCAATGAAAGGAAGCATGAGAGAATCACAATGCTTTTTCAGGGTTAGCTGGATTGTAGCATCGTGAAGGAGAAACTGAATAAAGAAGCAAAGTGTGAAGAGTCAGAACCAGGTCTAGGAAAGAAGTCAGAAGGAAAGGTTGAAGTTGGGATAAGCTTCACTGCTTGTCACCAGCGATGTAGAAGATGTGAGTTATTATAGGATTCAGGAGAAGCCATTCAGGTACTAATGGCTTAGAACAGCACAGAGACATTGGGAAACTGGATGACTACAGAAAGAAAGCAAAGAGTAGAGTTTGTGTTGTGAAGGGCGATTCACAGAATTTGTGGCATTATGTGTGTGTGGAGGTGGGATAGTTTTGAATGGAAAACTGGTATGTGGGCAAAAAGTGAAGAACATGATTATTAGTGTGGATAATCCCAGGCTTCAAGAGTCAAACAGTGTTTGACATTTTTACTGTTATGGAGAGAGTCCAATGGTCATGGGCCAGCCTAGCTTGAAAAGAGGAAAGGAGTAGACTCCACTTTTCAGTGAAGGAATGAATTGCATTGACAGAAAGGGAAGGGAATGATGCCAGTCACCCTATGCATGGACTTCCTAATGCTTGCTGTTCTGTGTATGACTATGGTAATGCACAGCAATGTCTGTGTTGAAGTCAGTAAAGTGGCATAATGAGGGAAAGAGAAGAGACACAGGGGTTGAAGGAGGTATTTAGGAAGGTGTTAAACTGCAGACAGGAGCATAGGGAAACATCTGTGAGAACAATATGATTATGCCAAAATTATGATCATTATTTTATTACTACAATGATACCAATAGATCCCATATTCTATCTACCTTATAATACATTAAAGAAACATATGTTTCCTAGACATTAATTATTACTTTACTATTGTTGGTTTACTACTTTAGAGAGGTGACCAAGAACTTCAAAGAGACCACTCAGTTGATAATTATTCAGGCAGCATATTCGGTTTTGTGCTTGGCACTGGAAATGTGAACATTTATCTATTCTAATGAAAAGAAATTACTTGCCACGGACATTATACGAGTGGATAGCTGGGGTGAGCTATAAGTATGGATCTGATAACAAAATCTGATTTTGGAAGGTAGCCAGGGATACACAGACCTTCTTTTAACGATGGATATGGAAAAGAGTCTCCAATGAAGGAAGGAAAGAGCAAGTGTGTGATAAAGAAGTATGAAGTATGCAGTAGAGGAGGCTACTCCTTTTCCCTTCTGAAGTTGAGATGGCCCATGACCATTGGACTCTATCCATAACAGTAAAAATGTCAAACACTGTTCAACTCTTAAGGTGAGGTCTTTGGGAGCTTTTTGATATTCCTCCATCCTTCTGAAATAATTGTTAGGATTTAGGCTAGTAGGCAGTTTTGAACTCAAATTATACTGAAGCTACCATTCTGTAAGAAACTCCAAAGCCATTTTTGACAGAGGCATGAATAGAAATAAACATTAGTGTGTTCCCAGCTTTCCCATGCAGTTAATCCCAGGCACAAGACACAATAGAGGCAGCCTTCAAAGACCTCCTGCTTCTGCAGGCATGTGTGTAAGAAAATATTATATGGATTGGCTGAGCTTGTCAGCTGCTTAAGTCCGGAGAGATGTGGTACATGAATCTTTAAAGTGACTCAATTTGAAGACAATGATGACTAATTGAAGCATGCTTCAAAATTATTTACTGTGTGGGTTTGCTTATAAGAAACTCTGAAGAAGTGCTCCTGAGAGGCTTTTAAAAACAGTTTAAAAGTTTTGATGATGTGTTTATATAAGAGATCATGGTTAAATTTATTTCTTTATCTCACCTACAATATGCCAGTATTCTGTTAAATTTCAGCATTCTATTTATGTATCTCTTCACTGGACATTTATTTACCAATGCCTACATGCAAGCTTAAGGCCATGTGGGGAATGAGTATCTGCAAGGGATTTTTTTCCTTCTGCGTACTGAAGTTCAAGGAAGATGATTAGCATATTTTAAGATTATGGTTAATAATTATTCAGTATTTTCTAATGCTTCAACTGGAATATTGCTTTATTCTTCTTAATATATCTTCAAGAACTTTATTTGCATCTACTTACCAAACTATATTTTGTAGCAAAATAACCAGTAACAAAGATTTATGCATCTATTACACTATCATGGCTGATCACTCATGTATAATTGTAAATCATTATACCACTGATTGTTTAGTAATCATGTAATATTTAAATTATAAATTCTTGTGACACAATGTTAAGCAGTCATTAAGTTAATATTAGAGTCTATTTAATGACATAGTCTTCATGGAGTTGAAAAATGTACAATGCAAAATTGTGTATAGTAATTCGCCAAATATGCAGAGAAAAATACTAGAAAGTAATGCATTAACTTATTACTTGGAGATGAGAAAATAGCACATTTAATCTTTATTTTTATGCATATTTCTTTTTTAAAAATGTATTTGTTGCTTTATGTGTGTGAGTACTCACATGTATGTATGTGAATCACTGAAGGGTCAGAGAAGGCATTGAATACTTGGGAACTGGAGTTACAGATAATTGTTAGTCACGGTGTGGGTGCTGGTAACCGACCCTGGTCCTCTGGAAGAGCAGCCAGTGCCCCTCAGCACCTAGCCTGCCTCCCTTAGCTTCCCGGACTTGTTTCTTTTCAGTCCTCAGTGCGAGAGTGCTATTTCTAAAATGACTTTTGGGTTAATCTTTAGAGCAATGGTTTTCAACCTATGTCATGATCCCTTTGGGGAGTCAAAAGTTCATTTACAGGAGTCACCTAAGACTATTAGGAAACATTACAATTCGTAACAGTAGCAAAATTACAGTTATGAAGTAACAACGAAAATAATTTTAGAGTTGGGATCACCACAATGTGAGAAAATGTTTTGAAGGGTCACAGCATTAGGAAGGTTGAGAGTCACTGTTGTAGAGGAAGTAACATTCTGCTGTCCCAAGGATAACATGCTTAACAAGGAGACATCTACTGAGTGCCACTGTATTTGATGGGGGAGATAAGATTAGTTTTCAACATGCACTGTGTTAAAAAGCAGTGGCGAAGACAAGCTTTTCACACAAAGATATACCAGGCAATGTCCACCATTTTCAAGTGCTCCAGAGTGCATTTTGTCTGCATGTACGCCTACACATCAGAAGAGGGCATCAGATTCCATTACAGATTGTTGTGAGCCATCATGTGGTAGCTGGGAATTGAACTCAGGACCTCTGGAAGTGTTCTTAACCAATGAACTGTATCTCCAGCCCCAGGGACTAAACCACCAAAGAGAATACCTGACTCCAGATACATATGTAGCAGAGGATGGCTTTATCTTATATCAATGAGAGGGGAGTAAGGCTTGATGCCCCAGTGTAAGGGGATGCTAGAGTGGTGAGGCAGGAGTGGGAGTGGGTAGGTGGGTGGAGGAGCACCCTCATAGAGGGAAAGGGAAGGGCAGGTGGGGGGATGGGATGTGGAGCTTTTGGAGGGGTAACCGGGAAGGGATATCATTTAAAATGTAGACAAATAAAATGATATTTTTAAAATATGCATTTTGTACCTCATGGAACAGTTATTCCACTAATTGTAATCATTTACCTAAAATTTACACTGTTATAAATAGCCAAATTGTTACTTGATGCGTATTAGGCCCTTGGAAAATATTTCTGAAAGAAAGGATGAAGGGTGGAAAGATGGGGAATGATAAAAAGATGGCGGGTTGCAGAAGGTTATGTTCTGAATTTGCAGTGCTGAATAACAAAGGAAAAGAATGTTTTAAAACATGACTATCATGTTGTACAGGGAGCTTATGTAACAGTTTCTTTTTAAAAGCATATTTGCATTAGTGATTTTTTTTTTAGTCAGGTTCAGAATGGCAATAAAAATGACAGAATAGCTACCAAATGGAGAAGGAAAAAAGGGATTTCATGGTAAGCCTTGTTAGGAACTTTGAGCATTGTAGCCTATGGGAAAATAATTTTCCCTTATAAATATGAAATCCTTATAAATATGAAAGATTTCTTATGAATAGATCATTGCAATGCTACTCTAAAAAAATCTGGTGGTGTGATTTCCTTTTTAAGAAAAATTAACCATAATTTTCAGCTATAATAGAGGTGAAAACAATTTACTGTTATTATATTAATATTGGCTTATCAATGCTTTATTCATAAAGAAAATATTTTTAGACAATATATGCTGACTGCTGGCTCAATTAGCTTCCTCTTTATATTTAGAGTGAGTGAATTCATTAACATATTAATGCATCAACTGTCTTTGTTTTTAAAGTTTGATCCTAATGGCCCTGTTTTTTTTCTGGTTCTTTTTTTTAAATCAAATTAGGTAGTAAGCATATTTTTTTCTGAAATACTTTTGCAGATAATTTACAGAAAATCATCTTTGAAAGTAGATTATTGAAAGACAAATTCCTCAGTTTGTGAGAGTGGCTAGTGTCTACATATAGGGCTAGGCACCACTCATCCTGTAGGAATCTCAGAATATTTTATAAGGAGCCAAAAGGACAGATGCACAGTCATCAGGATTCCACCCCACAAGCAGAGAGATGCTACTGTTATGCTAAATAGGAACACTAAATGAATACTTTGTTGATGAATAGGAAGACTGACAAGGATACTTTGTTGGGAAAGCGACTGCTTACAATGGCAGCCATGGATTTTTTTTACGTCCCCATGCTGAGGATTCCTTAGCAAAGGAGAAGCAGAAGCCATGTGATTCTGGGCTCAGTGCTCCCTCATCAAGGTCCCTGAGAATGCTATGATGTGAGAATACCCTCGTTCTACTGCTCACTTGAAAAGTTTCTTTTCCTTTCTTTCTCTTTATTTTTAATTGCAAAAAGGACTGGTTTTATACAATGAATTCTGATCATTCTTCAGACACTGTGGCAGCTTTCGTAGAACCTGCCTACGTTCAAGTCAGAGCTGAGAGGGGATGATGACCTGGTTTCCATCTGTAACCAAGAAGCTATCAGCCCTTGGTACCTCCTAGCAAAACCTTTCCTTTTCTCAATGAGCTGCTGACTTTGCATGGGGAAAAGGATCTGTCTCCTTGAAACTTAAATCTTGCTAGTATTCTGATAGTGACCTGAAACAAGGACCCAAGGACCACCTACTTCAGGCATTAATTAGGTAGCATGAAAAAGCCTGAGAATTTTTAAGTAACTGGAGCTATCCATTTGGATTCCATTCTTTTTCTCATCAGGAAGTTGTGTCCTTTAGCCCCAATCTGATGTTAAGAGACCTCAACTGCTCTTTTTGGGGTACAGTACAAGAATGGAGGCAGGGATAAACTTCAGGCCACAGCCAGGAAATTAGTCAGGTGATGACGTTGGGATTACAACCTTGCTGTGGTATTCTTTTCCACTCTCCCTGACAGTCTTGGGCAGCAGCCATATAGCAGGCTTTAGAGTTTGCTTTCTGTCCAGTACTCCAGAGAGGAAATGAAGAACCCCTCCTCAAGGGTATAGCCGCCTCTATGCCAAGTCTCTAGAAATCTCTAGACTAATGATCGTACGTTCTTCCTGATTCTAAGACTTCATTTTTCAAAAATATCCCACTATGAGGCATTATTTTTATATTATGAAATAATTCAGTTTATTTTCATCTTTTCTATGTAGCAGGGCCATCCTAGACTTTTTCCCACAGTGAAAATTTTAAGAGGAAGAACTGAAGTCTCTGGAGCTACAAATATTAAATAGAACTCATTTTTAAGTTCTTTAAAATCTAAAGTGAAAATTTGATATACATAACATCTTTTTTGACATTTCATTTATGCATATGCTTTATCTTATTGCCCTCTGAACTACAAAAACACGCCAGTTCTACGGTCAGTTTTGTAAATATTGGGTGAAGACTGAACATCTACTGAACTCACACTCAACTCTTCTGTAGGTAAGAGGAAAAGGATGTGGCCATTATTGAAGAAAAAAAAGGTCCTACACATGTTCCTCAAACACATGATGAAGATTGTGCTTAGCTACTACCTGTAATATGGATAAATGCACCCAAAAACTGCAGAGAACTAGTTTTATATTTTTCATGTAACTTCCTCATTGGCAAAGAGCCACCATTACAAAGGGACAATGCTGGATTGTTAAAAAAAGAAAGAAAGAAACATGTGGATAACCAGAAACACAAAACAAAGGACCACTTTGTACAGACTCAACTGATAATAAACGATATGTTTTTCCAACATATGTATGCATGTATGCATGTATGTTTCTATATGTATATATTTATTCCATGTGCATGTTAGTGTTTGTATGGTTGATACTGTTACTATAGCTCAGACTGGCCTGGAATCCATAGGAGTCCTCTTGCCTCACCCTCCTCAGTATTGGAATAATAGGTGTGAACAATCTGAGCAATTATATCTATCATCAAAAGTAATATTAATCTATAATATGCCTGATTTTGTGGTATATTATTTATTAAAACATATTAATGAACATGTTAACAAGTGGTTGTTGAGTTACACCTTTACAATTACAAAGAAAAATATGTATTTACTCAGAAAGCATGTCATTGATAACAAGTTTCTTCTTACACATGAAAGTGTGTGTGTTATGGACATATAACTTTGTTGACATCCTTGGCTGGACAAGTTTAACTTCCTGTACTGCTGTGATGAGCTTGCTCTATGTGTTCTATCAAATACTCACTGTCGTTAATGTCACTCAGAAAGAGAGGAGGATGTCATAGACTATTTATTTATTCATTCATCTAATTTATCTATTTATTCATCTAATTAAATTAAGCCTTTCCTAATGTGTTTAGTCCCGTGAGAATAACCAGCTCATCTTACCCCAGGTAGTTAAGGATGGAAACAAGAAATAAGTAGGTATAATGGATTTTTGAAAAATCATTTTGTTAAATCTCAGAATATATTCATATGTATCTATTAATTGCCTATCAATCTATCATCTATTGTCTACCAATCCTTTATCTACTTATTATCCATTTATATTTATCCACTATCTATCTATTTATCATGTCTGTCCATCCATCATCTATCTATCATTGGTCATCTATCTATCTTTATCTAATCAATATCATCATCATCTTGACTCACCTCTCTCTTTGTTTAGCCCATCATGTGTATTACTCAGTTCTTGTGTTTGAAATTTCTGCTTCTGCTCAATTGCCTTTTTAATGTCTGGACAGACTGTACATTCAATGTTCTGTTCAACCTTTGTCTCCTTAGATTTCCCTGACCACCCTGCCTGGGCAAAGCCATTGTGTTCTGTGTTTATCACACTACGTACTATTCATTCAGGGCTGAAATCACAAACAGAAACTATCTATTCAAGAGTAATTTGCTAGTGCTTGCTTCCCTCTTTGGAGTTTACACACAGAACTTTGGTACAGGAATTACACATGTGATATTTTTGATATTATATTGCCAGAGCTTAGGATACTACTTAACACAGCATATTATGATGTACATTTATAATAAACAAGTGATTAATATTTCATAACAAAACATTTTAGAATAGCTTTTGACAATATTTGAACATCACTTTTGACCAATCTGTAAATGAAAAAGAAAATATACTTTACAAAACTCCTCTCTCATCTACTGTGTTCTCATCCTTGTTTAATGATGTTAACTAGGTATGAATGATGTATTTCTAGTCAATAAGGGAGAGGCTATTGGTGTGTTTCAAATGTTGATGAGCAGTGAAGTTCCTGGAATCTATGTAATATGACATACATTTTTTCAAGTTTTCTTTAAAATTTGTAGGTTTGTAATTAGAACTGGAAAACTTACATTTTGTATATAAGGCCTATGAAATTTCTATATACACTGTATATAGAAATGTACACATATATATCTATATCTGTCTGTCTGTCTGTCTGTCTGTCTCTCTCTCTCTTTCTCTGTGTGTATCTTTATTCAAGAAAAAATGATTTAAAGATAGACAATAAACCAGAAGCTCCTATCCAGGAATTAACCTTTTCATTTGAAAACTTTGGGAAGCTGGAAAATTTCTGAACCTTGCTATTTATTCGCTTCTTTACATTTCATAAAACAGTGGAAATTTTGGTCTTATCATGAATGTTATATTAGATAACCTTAAAAAAATACTTTGAAATTGATAGATACTAGCAATGGGTGGACTTTTTACTTCTTGGTAATTAAGGCACTATTAAACTCATAATGTATTTTGCTAATGAAAATAACCCAAATATTTGTTGTCTAAAATTTTTCTCCATATTGAAAAATTCTCTCCAGGAAGGAGGACTCTTGGAAGTAACACATCTGCCGATTCCAAAGTAAAACCTATGAACTAATTGGTATGCCAAATAGGACTTTGGTTGACTGGTTACTCTGATCAGTCTGTCCTTGATTTTCTATCTTTGGATGAATTAATGTTTGTGTTGTGTGCTTACAAAAATCTCACAAGTAGCAGCATTTGAGAAATCACATTAAAACTTCTTTGAAAATCCCATAAGAACGTTTCTTATAGTGTCAGCAGCAGATTGTATAGTATCTTCTAAGAGATTTAGAGTTTTAAAATGGATCCCCACCATCAACATCATACTTACTCTTCTAACTGAATAGTTCTTTCATGTCTACCACAGGTAGAAGGCTCTGCACTAGATTAATCTCCCTTTCTCTCATCTTTCTCAGTAAACTTGACACTGATAAAATCTTTCCACAAATGAAACACCCAGCCTCAGAAAGTTGTAACACCTAAGCTCTTGGCCTTCCAGAAGTCTGTGGTGTGATCCAGATTCTTATCTCCTAGCTTCAACCCTATAATATCCTTCACTGTATAGCATGCTCCACGTGATTCTGCATTGAAAGAGTATGTATACCTTAAAAGACTAAAAGATGTTGTGATGGGGCCGGGAGGAGACAGAGGGTGTTGTTTTGGTCAATGGAGAGTGGGTTTAGAGATGAAGAGGCCTCTACAGTTGATTCCCTGATTGTTACTCAACTGGTGCCACTATGGTATAGGGAAGGAGAGCTTTCCCTCTCTTCCTGTTACATAAGATGTCCTGGTTCACATCAGGCTGAGGTTTCAGCTCCCACTTGGACTAAGAGACTCAGAAAGCCATAGATAAGTCAACTTATAGACAATTAATGATACTAACTAGTATTGGTGATGTATTTCTAGTCACTAAGGGAGAGGCTATTGTTGTGTTTCAAACATTGATGAGCAGTGAAGTTCCTGGAGTCTATGTAGTACAACATACAGTTTTCTGGGCTTTCTTTAAACCATGGACTTTGCAGGTTTGTAATTTGAGCTTATATTTTGTAGATAAGGACGTTCAGGAGTAAAGACATTGTCTTAAACTGACCTACTTAGAATTGGACATAGACCTTTATATAACCTGGTTGGGAATTATGGCCAGTTTCTTCTTTATGTTTGCAAAAAAGGATTTAGTCTCTGTCATTCATGGAAGCCAGTTGATGTTATTAAAATTCAGCCACACATGAGGGTGAACAAAATAGATGGCAGTGTAGAGAGGTGAAAACAATTTTGGTCCTTATAAGAAAAGCTGAGACTCTAGATCTGTCAATTAAAAACCTGTTTTAACCTTATGTCCTCAGAACCAATAGATTTCATATCTTTTAAGCCAATTGGAAGTAGATTTTCTATTGCTTGCCACAGAGTACCATTTCCTATACAGAATAGCTAAGAGCTCTCCTTATTTATAATGGACAAACTCTAGAATTATTCTCTATCTTTGCTAAGACTGGTTACATTAATATAAACAACCTGAAAAGGCAGTCTCCGAAAATACCTAATTACAGCAAATAAACATTTTGGAATTGAGAAATGACAAACCAACTGGGAAACTTGACAGAACAGCTGGCCAACTAGAAGCAAACAGCCATTTAGACAAATGCAAAATGCAATGAAGCCATTAAAATTGTTTAAAAATATATCACTTTTGGATAGAGACTTTGGAATCCCTAAATAGACAGTACTATAATCAATGTAGTTCTGTGACCACAAATTTCAACGAAGTATTGAACATGTATTTTTACAACAAAGATAAAACAAAATGGTGTCACAAACTCTGAAATCAATTTGGTTCTTGTTATTGTACTCATTATAAAACAGACTCTGAGAATTTGTGATGAATTACTATATAAAGGCAAAAATAAGAGGCCACCCTTGACACTTTTGAAAGATGAACGCTGAGTAGACATCTTAGCATGAAGTTCTTGGACAGGCCCTCTCTTCTTCCAGCAACAATGCTGTGAATAAGCCTGTCATCAATGAGTAAAGAAGAGAACACAGATTTGTAAAGAGATGTACATGTAGATTGAGGGCAGAACTTGACTTCTGGGGCAGTATGTTTTCACTTAATTACTTTGGTAATAGAGAGACAGTAAAGGCTCCTAGAAGGGAAGTCGTTAGACACTGTAAAACTTACTAAGAAAGTAAGAACCAGAGGTATCTATTCCAAAGTTTCATCATTTGAGACTCTGGAAAAATAATTGTGGAATCAAAAAGGAATTTGGGAGAGGATAGAAAAGTTTTATTCCACTTTTCATTTTGTTAAATTTAATACTAATTCTCTGTTAATGTTGAAGGAGAAGCGGGACAAAACCAAAGTTTGAGCCAGCAGAGACTTGAGAATGTTGTGGACAGCCATTGTGAATACCGTGACCTGGACCACTCTGCAGTAGTAACAATGCTGACCATCACTGAGAGCCAATTCTGATCAACAAGTGAACAATGCTTTAGGGGCTCCCACAAGTCCATGTGCTTCTTCCTGACTAATGCTTACTTGTGGTGGGGTTGAGCAACTGACTTGAGACAGGTCAATGAAGTCAGGATTTTCATATAGGGATTAAGTTTGTCATAGATGGGGTCTATTCATATAATAAAACTCAAAGGAAAACTCAGTCAGTATGTGAAAGTATCCAGTACAGTATATTAAATAAATTGTCGCAAATATCATGTGTGTGGTATGAGGTCAATGTATGGCAAGCCTGTTCCAGCATAGATATCTGTACCCAAAAACAGGGCAGGACAATAAGATGCTGGCTTCTAGCTATATGTGACATCAGTGGCTAATTCAGGAACTATTCCCTTGGATATGCAGTCTCAGAGGTCATGTAGCCTTTCCTTTTACTTCCTTGGTAAATTTGTTACTTGCATTTGGTTTTAAATATTAGATCATCATTTTTTGACAGATTTGTGATAAAAAAAATGGGGACGTATAAAGAGGTGGAAGGGAACCCCCCCCCAAAAAAAAGAAAACAAAAAACAAACACAGAACAAAACAACAACAAAAATTCCCAAGAGTTTCACAAACATGGAAGCATCAGGCTTCAAGCTGAATTTGTGAAGGCCTTTTGCCTTTCTGTGTCTCTGCTTTAGTGACAGGTTCTAGAACATGGTGACATATTTAAAGTTTGTGAAAATTAGTTGTTCAATTGCTATGTCATATTCTATCCATTCTCATTCATATGGACCTTAAAAATTAATTTTAATTGACGTGAATTTTATACTCATTCATTTGGACCTTGAGTAATTTGTCAGTAATTTCAGGAAAACATTCATTGTGTTCTGGACTCCAGGGATAAGATAGGAACATAAAGTGGTTCCTGTTTTTCCTGATTTGCTTTTTGGGCAAGAAAAGAAAACCAATAAACGGATGAGTGAAATAGATTCAGATAGCAATAAATGCAATCAGGAAAGTACAATCATATGAAAATCATGTTAGGGAGAAGTAGATGACATAATCTTGGAAGCTTAACAGTAAATGATGAGTCAGCCAGCTATGTGAATTCTGTTAGCAAAAGCTTTCAGCTGATAACACCTATGGGTGGATTTTTGAAGTAATAATGAGTATAGAGTGCTGGAGAAGCAGAAGGCTCTGTGGTTGGAGGAGTACAAAGAAGGAGGGGGAGGAGAGATGATGACATTAGGAAGATCATCAGGCACCCAAAGCAGAAGGATGTGAAGGACGTAGGAAGGGTTTCATACTTTCTTTTGAGTGCGACTTAGGTGCAAGATCCCGTATGAGAAAAGTCAAAGGAAAGAAACTTTGAAAATCTTAGGGCTAGCTCTTTGACAGAAGCCCTCTGAGGATATAGTAAACCATTGTGGCATGGGGATCAACAAATTTTACTAAAACACATGGAATTTTTCTTGCAGTAGACTTTAATAACATATATTAATCTTGATGCTTAACGAATGGCTCAACAAGTGTACTTGTTACAAAGTACATGTTGATTTGGTGTTCATGGCTGTGACTGGCCCCGAGGAACTGTCATGAACAGCTCTCCTGCAATTATTTTAGGATATGGCAAGCTCTCTACTTGCAAGGGAAAACAAAGATGACATCACTCTCCCCACCACTAGTGTTATCCAAGTGGAACTCAATACATCTTAAGTTTAACTTTGATGAGACTATGCTATGAGTCAGGTCGGGTAAAGCCATGTGATTGACCCATATCCATGAACTGTAATCCAACGTGAGTCACATCATCTATGGACAGGCGTTTCATCTCCTTTCAAGATGCCCCATAGCATTCCTTAAAATATCCAGTTCTGAAGCTGTTTTGCTTCTTTTCTAGAATATACAAGCAATTCCTGTCAATTATCACAAACTTCAAGTGAAAGTGAAATTAATCAACCATTTCAGGCCATGGAGTATGTATAAATATTTAATGAAGTGGTACATAAATTCAATTCATACACAACTTTACATATGCTAACATAAGAGTAACAAGTCCATCCATCGAAGGTGAAGGTGATCTTTCTGAAATGGAAAATAGACATTTCAGGGTCTATTGTATACACTGTCAAGAATAATTAAAAATATTGAACTAGATTATTTAAAATTTCAAGCAACCCAGATGCTCTCTGAAAATTCATTCATTAAGCCAGCATCACATAAATTTTGAGAACAGATGAGTTAAAAAATCCTGTAGGAAAATACCATATGAGGTGCTAAAATATGCAGGGAACCATGTTCCCACACAGTTTTCTATAAATCTAGTGCTACTGAGCTGTCACTGCTCATTATGATTCTGCAATACGGATTCAGATAAAAAATAATATATAGCTATATGGTCTCTTAACTTTGTCCAATCTCACTGTTCATTTATGAATAATTTATGTACACCTCTGTGATTTATTTTATACAAACATTCCATAAGGAGAATTTGGAATTCTTATTTCAAATTACAAAGTCAGGTAACATGTGTATAATGCTGTATCTTTACTATTACTGCAATTTTTGACAATATTAGAGATTAAAGCATAGGGAGATTTCCTTAGTGTGTTTTGTATGGGAAGATAGGCATAATGGCTCATGGCTATAATCCTAGCATTTAGGACATAAGGCTGTATGATTGGGAGGTCAAATTAATCCTCTCTCCCATAACAAATTAGAGGTTAGTTCGATACTTAAAATGCTGTCTCAAAACTAAAACAAAATAATGGTGAACGTGCGTGTATGTGTATGTGTGTGTGTGTGTGTGTGTGTGTGTGCGTGTGTGTGTGTGTGTGTGTGTGTGTGTTCAATATGTTTAGATATGTTTGTTGCAATGCTTCTGATTTTTTTCTGGAAATCAAAATGTTCAGAAAGATATATGCCCCAAACTATGGACATGTTTCAGAGAATTGATCAAAAGTTGACAAAAATGTACTTAAAACTATCAATTTCATATCTTTAATTTCATCAATCCTTTAAGGAGGCTAACCTCATGCTCTCCTCCTCAGGCAATGACTGAGCTAGGGTAGAAAGGCACTATCTTTGTGGCTCTCCAGTGGTATAGCATGTGAGGATTTTGTTATACAACTCTAGGATGAAATGCTGTGCATCTTTTCAGGGCGCAGCACAAATTGAAAGATGACTGCTGTCATTCATGATGGCAAACCTGGCAACATTTTGATGCTACCTTCTAACTCTTGTGCTGGGATGGCAATGGTAGGGTAGTGCAGAAGCACTTAGAGCAGTACTGTAGTTGGCTAATTTGTAGCAGATGTTCCCTGTAATGGATGGATTGCACAGAGCCTGTAATGTGGACTGCTTTGTTCAAGGAGATATGATGGATGCTACTTATTAGCTTGCCTTAGCATTCTGTGAGCTGAGGTTTTAAGACAAATATCCAAGCTTTGATTTACTGATTTGTACAGATTAGGTGATAAAATGTTTTTGCAAGAGTGATTAGATATTTTGAATGAAGACTGTTTAAATAAGTCTTATTTCTTGAGTTGGCAAAAAAGAAATAATTATAGGAAGCAATAACCTCCTGAACAAAACATGTAATTAAGCCAGCCCTGTTCCCTGCCACAGTCTCCTGTGAATAATGAATACGGAACCAAATCAGAACACTGGCAGGTAAGCCAGATGACTGACGCGTGGGTAGAGATAAGTAACTTAGGTGATTTCCAAAAACCTCTCCACCAATATTTTCTACTTTTGACCTAAACTGTTTTAAAATTTAAGACATAATTTTAGGCAAATCAAAATCATTCATACTTGATATTTTCAATTTTCAAAGCCTATTTTATATGATTATTCTACTTCACAATATCTCTAAAACCATTTTAGTGTTCTTGGCAGCATTTTGAAGGGTTTCTCCCTTTCTGTTTGTTTTGCTTTTCAGGATAGGATTTCAAAAAGAAGTTGGGCTGGCTTTTATTTCCAAATGCTCCTGCTTCAGCCTCCATATGCTGGGTTTATGCAGTGTGTCATCATTATTGCCCTCTAAGCTGGAGGCATAGTCATGTATATCCACTTAAACATCCATGGAATCAGTACTAATATTTAACAAACATTGAGTAGTATGGTTTAAGTCAATTTTATCTTATATGTGGAAATGAAGGCTCGAACTACAACTTTTTTTTTCCAGAGCTGAGGACCGAACCCAGGGCCTTGTGCTTGTGCTCTACCACTGAACTAAATCCCAACCCCTCGAACTACAACTCTTAAGTTGTTGCCTGGTCTTCTTATCTAATTCTACCTGAAATATAATTTGTACATTTAGTTTTTCCTTACTCGATTATATCTTCATTTAAAAAAATAGATTACTTCTATGTATGTATGTATGTATGTATGTATGCTAATTGCATGTATGCTCGCAAGTGTCATGTGCACTTGTGTGTGTGTGTATGTATGTGTGTGTGTATGTGTGTGTGTGTGTATGTATGTGTGTGTGTATGTATGTGTGTGTATGTATGTGTGTGTATGTATGTGTGTGTGTATGTGTGTATGTATGTGTGTGTGTGTGTGTGTGTGTGTGTGTGTGCGTGTGCTTGTAGAGGTGAGATGCAGTTTCCACACCTCTGGGAGTTGGACTTACTGGCTGTCATAAGCTCTATGAAGTGAAAGAGCAGCTGAAACTCTGCAGTCTGGAGCCATCTCTCCTGCCAGTCCTCGATAGGCTTTTGTAATTTGACCTTGAAGTGCTTTAGTGAGCACAGAAGGGAGTCAAAATGCTCTGACCACCTTCAGCCTGCACTGGCACATCATGATTGAGCTTGCAGAACAAAGCTGTT
This sequence comes from Rattus rattus, assembly GCF_011064425.1. Lineage (NCBI taxonomy): Eukaryota > Metazoa > Chordata > Mammalia > Rodentia > Muridae > Rattus > Rattus rattus. Next base: position 5,988,053 of record NC_046161.1, read on the forward strand.
GATATCCCTGTTCATTTCAGTCAGTGTGTGATGGGCTAGGATCATTCATTGTTCTTCTCCTATACACCGTAAAGCTCAATGGTTCTCCTTAAAGTTGAAGATGACTTTAAGAATTTCTGCTTTCTGTAAGGTTGAGAAATCACTGAGAAATGTACCACCATCTGAAATCTCATCTTATTTTTATTATCCCCTATTCCTTTTTAAAATGTTTCTTTTGTGTGTGTGTATGGGGCTATTAGGGGTTAAATGGTGACTTAGAGTCTGTTCTCTTCCTCCATGATTTGGATTTAGAGGACAGTACTCAGGTCAACAGGCTTGAGTGGCACCCACTGGCAGTCACCCTCCATTTCCACTTCTCATTACTCATCCCCACTTTTTAAGTGCAGACTTCAGTCCCAAAGAGGTAACTTGATTTCCGTATAGTAAGACTGGCCAGCTTATGTCAGAATGAGACAATTTTTTTGTTCTGGTCATTTGCTAATGTGATACTGTGTCAGCCAGGTCTAAGGGCTGTTGTTATGGGAATTTTACAACAATTGGGAAAATTCAAGATCAGGCTGTTGAGATCCAAGAAATGCTTCAAGCTACGCTCTGAGCTAAGCCTAGGTTTGAAGCAGCCATGACTTCTTCCTTTGTCAAGTGTACAAACACAGTAGTCTTTTTCTCCAAAGTAGTTTTCTGCCAACACACTCTCAGACTAAGTTTTCTGTACTTTATCTTTGTGCTTTTCTCTTGACTCAAGGACAGGTTTCTTATTAATTAATTGATTAATTAATTAATTAATTTACTAGAATGAACTATTTTTTGAAAGTGGATGCTAATTTCCTCCATTGCTTTTCGTTTTTAGGCAGCAGAGCCAAGTCCTAAGTATAAAGCTGAAACTCTCTCTACTTAGCCAATAACAGGGTAGAGACTATGAGCTCATGACTGCCAACCTTCAAGTAATTTAGCAAGTTAGAGTCTCCTAGTTCACACTAAGGAATAATGTCTACTTGGATTCATATTTAAAAATAAAAAAGAATGAAAGAAATATTTGAAATTACTCTTATCAAGGATAAGTGTGATATTTTTGGGCATTTACAGATATCATCTGGCGTTTTATTTTTTTTTCCTTCACTGCCATATCCTCTGCCTTGCTCTAACTCATTAGAGAGCTAATTGTCTTTGTAATTCCGAATTAAAGATTACTTAGTGAGACAGAGTCATCACCTCTGCCAGGTGTTTGGGAAGGCAGAATCCAATCAGCAGTTAAGTTTTCTTCCCCTCACTACAGTTCCTTGCTCTGTTAGGTCTGCACGGCTTTTGTACTGTTCAGTGAAGGTTCTGTCAGACACAAGACAATGCTTCCCCAAAGCAAGCTAATTAAGAATCCAGTCCTGGAGCACATGAGCTAAACTAAGCAAGACTTTTGAATAGAGACTGTGGTGAACTTACCAATGTTCCTTTGTTTTCTTGGAGTTGTGACCTGCCCCTGGTTTGACATCCAGAGCTTCTCCTTCCGGTTTGTGTATTTGCTGAGCACATTTGGTTCTCAACACTGGACAGTAGAGCTCTCGTACACTTACAAGCATGTACACTCTGGGCTTCAAACATTCCCACTCAGTACACAAAGAACTTGCTCAAGCAACCTCAATGACAGTCACAGGAATCTTACTGAGAAAAACAGAAGATGTTAAGTGGAAGGGGCAGCTGGGTCAAGCCATGCCTCTACAGTTATATGAAACTGAACCGAGAAGAAAGAAGATGGCCTTTGGGAACAGTTCATTCAGATGATTAGAGTGACAAAAGGTCCTCTGGATGCTTTGCTTAAGGGTGTGTTGGTCAAGGTGCTTGTTTGTTTTTTCTTTTGGTACCAGGAACCAGAAGAAGGCCAGAAAGAAATAGCCAATGGTTAGAAGAACTTAGGGATTACAATGGATGGCAGATCCTTTCAGAACCATTTAAGGGTTCTTGTCTTACTAGAGTCATAATTGTAAACATGTTTAGAGAGAAGAGGAAAACCTATTTAGTGGAGCTTAACATTCCTAGAGACATCATCTGGAAGGGACTCCTTTATGACATCACATCTGCTAAGAAGCTGTGGAAGAGATGCTAAGAAAGCACTCACTAGAATCTGATATTTTAGTTGGTTGATCAGATATGGGGCCAGAAGGCCAAATTTGTCAGTATGGTTAGTAGCTATTCATGCCAAGGCCTAAAACAAAAGATGGGGACCAATCATGTCTCCTGGGCAGGTGCTTAAAAGGCAGCTTCTTTAGAAGATTCAAGAATGTACCATCTTATCCTGGAAGACAGATTGAATTGGAAATATGCTGTATTTGTAAGTGAATATCAGGCTATTTCTATCTTCTTTCTTGACCTAGCAAATGACTACACATCTTTCAAATTTTCATTAACATAACACCCTGATGAAATTCATCCCTCTTGGGTAAAGCTTGTCCCATCTCTTTTTCCATACCTTTTTCTTCTTCCTTGTTTCCATTAATTTTCCTTTCCTACTTGTCTAAATATCAACATTTATAAAACTACACTGTGTGGGAACTGGGCTGGTAGATACTGTTGTGAAGGATGTGGAAGCAGTGTGTCTGTTGACCGTAGAGGACAGAATAGTGGTTTTGAGGCCACACTCTGTATAATCTTCTGATTGTTCTGGTCCAATTAGGGTAGCAGCGTACATGTTTCTAAGTCACTTTGTGCATTAGTTTTCTTATCTGTGGTTTGGACTGCAAACTGGTATTTCATAGTTTTTGTAGAACAAAGTAAATGGGGAAAGTCATATAATTCACCTGGACTCATTAATCCAGTGACTGACATATAGGAAGAAGTTACTGTGAACTGGCTGTTTTATTATTGTTGTAAATTGAGCTCAGGGCATATGCCTGTGTCAGGACTTAACATGTCACAAAAACATAAAGAGTATGATCCTTGTTAGGTAGTTCTCAGGATGGCTTATAACATACTATATGCGCTATAATATTTTGTATGTGCTTAACCATTTGTGTGCTTGTACATATGTGTGCATATATGTACAGACCAGAGGTGGAGGTTAGGTGTCTTCTGCAGTTGTTCTTACCTTTATTGTTTCTGGGACAAGGTCTCTCATTGAACCTGGAGCTTCTCAATTTGGCTAGGATGGTTGGCTGCCAAGGTCTGGGACCTACCTTTCTCTAGTCTCCTCAGTTCTGGGGTTATAATTGTACATCAGCACACCTAATTGTAATGTGGGTGCTGGACATCTAGATACTGTCCACCTGCTTGTGTTAAAAAGCCCTTTGCCCACTGAGCCATCTCTTTAGGCCCCATCTTATAAACATTTGATAAATAACCATTAAGTTAATGAGTAGAGAGGGACTGAAGCTTAAATTAAGCAATTGGCTGAGCCCTTTTGGTAAGACATTTGTGGGGATGTGACCAAGTCTGTGTGACTAACACCTCCAGTCTTTCTATATACTTCCATTCACGTCTTCTTGTGTGGCTCTCTGCCTGCCATCATACCATATGTATGTCCCTCTTTAGTCCTCTAAGCTCGCCATTTCTGAGAACATCAAAGCCTTCCAGACTACCATGTCCCAGGGTACAGATCATTCCTTAGTTCACATGGTAGTGTGGGTGGGGTTAGCAGATCCAAGTCTGTGTGTTTTGGGAGTTTGTGTTCGTACATGTCTGCACATACATGTGGAGGCTGTATGTCAACCATCCCTGTCATTTCTCATGTTCTCTTCACCTTATTTGTTTGACATGTCCATTGACCTGAAACTTACTGATTCAACTATGCTGGCTAGCCACTAAGCCCCAGGGCTCCACCTTTCTCTGCGGTAACCAGAAGACAAGGATAACACATGTGCTTTATTACACCTGGCTTTATAATGTAAGTTCTGGGACTCGAGCCCAGATTCGCATGCCCATATGGATTTAACTAAACTATCTCTATAGCCCAGTGCTTCCGGTCTGTCTGGTCCTTCATGTCTGGTCCAGTTTCTCCCTCTTGAAGTCTGTTCTACTTTTGTCAGACATTGGCAACTTTCACTTTCACATTTGCTTCCCCTCTGCCATGTTTCAGTCAGAGGATCACAGTGCCACGTAGCTTCAGTCTCCATGAGTGTCTAGGTTTATATCTCCCTTCACGTTTTCCAATTTCTATTATCATTGCTTGTTCTTACTGGTATTGTGGCTGTAGTGTGCTGTGGCTCTGTGAACAAAACATTGGCATCACTCACCGACCTGCTTTGAAGTTCATATCTTCATACCTGAGTGTGAATCTACTGCTTCAGACACTGCTTCTTCTCTGTACATCAATGACTTTGACCACAAACGCTGTGTTCTTTGTCATGGGTCAAGAAAGGCCCTATACTCAGTACCTCCCCATTATTGCCTTGGCATAGCAGAGACACCGTCAATCAGGGATGAAATCAGTCTTGAAAATATAACTTCTTATACTAAGTGTTCATCTTCACATGTTTGAATGTGCTAATGATATATTTGTATAGGATGTATGTGTAGGAAAGATGGGACCACAAAGCAAAATGGAATGGGATTCTCATACATTTTTGCTTGAGAATATCAAATGATGTGAAACACAATGCTTAGGGTATTCTTCAAGTGAGACAGAGAAGTCACAATTTGTGTTTCAGAACAGCAAGCAGCCTGAGGGGGTCTGTGTGCCGATGGACATCGGCAGCAGGCACTCCATATTTGTTGAATGAACAATGTGTGTGAGGTTCAGAGAAATCAGCTGGACATCTTTGTGCACTGACATGGCGCTTCATTTGTTCGGGGTTAATTTCAGAGGTGTATGTCCATTTATGTCATCTTACTACACTCATTTCTGCTCTGCTCAACTATGACTTCATGAGCCAAACCAAAAGTGGTGCAGAGAGGCCAAATGCATACTTAACAAAACAAATGTTACTTTTGTGGTTTAAAGATTCTGCTGATCAGCAAACAATTCTATAAAAAGGGTAAGAGGAAACTCCTTCCTAAAGAAAGTCTAGTCTGAAACAAAGATACTGATACCAAATTAAAATCAATGTTGATATCAAGAGTGGTTCTGTGAGGAGTTTAGAACACATTAAATCTGATTTAATTCTAAATCATTCAACCATATATTAGGTTATGCCCACTGAGCTTGGAGTAACAGTGAGGAAATTTTCCATGAGAAAAATGTAGAAATTTTTCATTAACTATTGATACTCTAATGCTGACACTAAATATCAGAGCTTGGAGTAAATGTGGACAGTGTTTAATCAAAGGTTATCGAAGTATTTTCCATTCAAGAAGAGACTGGAATCTTTAGGTTACTTTCAACTTTCTTAAAAAACACAAATAAATAACATTTTAAATCTAATTGAAATGTTCTCTCTTGGAAGTTGGCTGGAATCAAATTGTCTAGTTTAGTACTATCATCTATCTTATGATAAAAAAATGTGTTTTCTTAAATTACATTTGAACTATTAAGCTAGTGAGAGCGCTCTGCAGGTAACAGTATTTGCCAACAAGCCTCGTGATCCGAGTTTTAAGCCCTGTGTCCTACATGATGAGAGGAGAGAAATGATACCTTCATGTTGCCCTCTGACTTAACCATGGGCATTACACACACACACACACACACACACACACACACACACACACACACACACACACACATACACACAAATACACACACACACACACACCACAGAGAGCAATAAAAGAATTTAAAGGTATAAGATAGAAATATCAATAATGATCACTTCAATTTAATATACAAATTCTTTCAAAATATGTGGGTCATGGAGTAAAATGCTGATTGTCCTGGTGTAAAAAGCTGCTTTGGAGGTTCTGTATTTCTAATTTCATAAAATAATTTTTAAATACTCTCCTAACCCTATCCCTTGGCTTAAGAGAGTGATATACAATTTAGTAGTTACATGTTGGCCTCACAAGTGTGTGACCCATACACTGCCCAGAGCCTTGAGCCTGAAGAAGCCTTGTGCCTAGGGTGCTGTCTTTCTGTCATTATTCTGGAGTTCTAAATAATCTTAACTGACTTTTGTATTTTTCTTTTGTACTTGGTCCCTCAAATTGTGCATTTGGACCACTGCTATGCTTATAACCGCTCTTCCTAGTCCCTCCGATTTCTCTTGCAAGACCAAAAGTTACCATTTTCATTCTGAGTGCTGAGCACACCTTAGCTATCACAGGCTGGAGGAGTGGACCAGGGAACACATGCATGGCAAGTTCTAACCAAGTGCCCGTTGGCATAGCTCATAGACTGTTGAGTGCTGTTGGCACTGTTTGGATGGCAATAATTTAGTGGGGAAAAGTGGTGGGCACAAAATTGGTAAGTAGTGAAAGATTAGACTACTGCAGCTTGAGAGCTGGAAAGAGTAGATGACACTGAGTTGATAAGAGAGGTGGAGGGAATTGAATTGAATATGAGTTTAATCCTCATAGGAAGAAGTAATGCAGTGGGGGTTGAGCACATGCCTGAAAACTGTATAGGTATCCACACAAGTTATAGCTCCAGGGGTCCGTCCTCCTCAGATTCAGTTAAATAAATACGTGCTAGCTGCCTTTGTAAGATGTCACAGAGACCTCAGGGATGGCTGTGTATTAGAAGGGCTCAGCAAGTGGCTGCTGCTTTGATTATAAATATTATTATTTTTTACTATTCTCATAATGTCTTTAAAACTATTTCGAACAGGTTTTATGTAGCTAAGGCTGGACTTGAGCTTCCTCTGTGGCTGAGACTAACCTTGGGCTCCTGATTCTCCCACTCTACTTTCAAAGGGCTGAGATTACAGACACACACTGTCCGGCTCCACTTTGGCTGTCTTGACTTACTGTTTCTCATTAAGAAAATGCTGAAAAGAAATACAGAAGTTGAAGGAAAAGTGATTTTCCTAATTGTTTCCTCTACCTCTGAATAGAATAAAAGGAACATGGACTTAGGTTCCCAGTCATACTAGTCAAATTAAGCATCACACTTTCCTACTGTGCTAGTCACTGTGAGAAATATATGCAACATTGATTTATGAAAAGTCAGATATCAAAAGAATACTTTTTCTCTGGAGTTGTATTTGCTGCAATAGATTGCTTCTCATATCCCTTTAGAGAATCAGTGCTTTCAAAATGTTTGTCTTCTTCCATAAGTTCTGTCCCAAAAGCCTATCACTCTTTTCCTAGAAAATATCATCTTTCTACCCATATTTCATGTATTCAGACACCCTGGCATGACCTTGCTTTGTCTATTGCTTTTATAGCATACATCACAAAAGAGTAAAGAAAATGCTGTCTGTGTGTCTGGACATAGATTCAGGTTCTGATTCTATTTCTACTTTAGTACAATAATTTCTTTCACAATTGCTGTTCTTTCTGTGTTGTTGTCCTGTAGATCACACACATGGTGCCACCATAACGCTGGTTCAATGAAATCTAAATTAATAAGAACAGATGATTGATTTGATACCACATATAATTACTTATAGAATATTGAAGTTGTAGATAATGATAATGATGGGAAGGAAATGGGAAATAGCATTAAGAGTCACAACCAAAATTATAAGCAAAGATAAGTTTTGGAGGAAAAGATAGCACTTAAGACACAATGTGAGAGGGGGCAGAGAACTGGATTCTGGAGCATTCCGATTCTAAACAAGTAGTAGTGTGGGGGGTGAAGCTGACACCCACCTGGATCCAACTTAGTGTCCTGTCACAGGATTCATTAGGATACACAGAGGAAAGTTATATACCTTCAAGGCAACAAAGAGGAGCATTCAATAGGCTGAGGGGGTAGAGACTGTTGGTGTAAGTCAAGCACAGAGCATAATTTTAATAACAAGTACTTTCTGTTTATATGTGCTTCAAGTGTGATCAACACTGGAAACATGAGCTGCGTAGTGGATGGTGTTCTGGCCGGGGGTGGTCTTTACTGTTCCATATACATTTTGTGAATTTATAAAACAATAGCTTTGCCACTTGAGTTATAAACTCACTGTAGAGTCCTCAGCTCTGGCCTTACTGCCTGGAAGGGAAGACTGCTTCTCCTTTGGAGTACATGGAGAGATTGGGACAGGAGACATGTAGAGTAAAGTTACTCTCAGAAGTCAACACTAAAACTAATAACATGCCAGCATGCAAATTTTCCCAGATGACGAAAAATGGCAAATTTTTACCATAAAAATGATCATAATAGATGAAGTACAGTCCTCAGTTTAGTATAAAAATCTGAGACTAGCTGGGAGGGAAAAGCAAATTATTTCCCTTGTTTTAGAAATCTAATGTGAGTACATAATCAGAAATTAGTGACTGGATTGAGCTCACTTCAAGGGAAATCTTAAGCTCATGGAAACATAAATATTCAGACAGTAGCAACCTGTTTGAAATTGCTATTGGGTGCAATTCCAAAATTAATGCATTTAATCATATCCTAGGCATAAAGCCAAAGGCTAAAAGAGCAGAACATGAAAATATTGGCCTTGAATTATATTCTGAACCCCGTTGAGCTTAATTTTACTTACAAAGCAGGATATGTAGTTTGCCACTTAAATTTGCCCCTTAGAGTCCTAGGGAAAAAACCTGGTTTCTTTTCTCATCATCTAAATTGTTGAATTCATTTGGAAAAGTCTAATTTCAGGAGGATCATTTTAAATTATTAGTCAAGTGCACACAGTAAATACACATCAGTAAGGCAGACAACAGCAAGAGAAGACAGCAATTTTCTACCAATTTGACTGCAAGGTACACTGTGCAATTCCAGGAAACGTGTAGATTCAGGAGGCACAAAGAAGCTTTGAGCTATAGGGAGTGAGGTGTACTCAAAAAGGAACACTTTAAAAAGGTTCATTTTACAATAAGGTGTTATAGCATACATTTCTGATACAAAAACTGGAGAAGAGAAGAAGCAGCCTTGTACGTACAAAGCAGCACACGTGGTAAGACTGAGCTGCTCCTCACTACACAGTTCTGACAGAGCGAGTTCCTGAAAACGGTGGTGGGTCCCACCATGCATTGTCAACATCACTGACAGAAAGAACTAAGAGGAGGTCACTCACCATTCGCCTCTGTATTTACTGTGTGAAATTCTTATAAATATTGGATCTTAATGAAAAATCCACTTCCAATGGTGAAAATCAGATATTTTAAAATATGATCTCTTGTTATGGACTATAAAAGTGTTAATTTGTGCATACTGTGTCAGAATTGGAAGCGTGCAACACAATCTCTCCGCAAGCTTGTGGAAGAGGGGAGGAAGGGTACCAGGTGGGGTTCTGACAATTATTCTTTCTTGGGTTAACATGGCTTGTGGCTTTATACAGGTCAGGAATTTTGGAAACTGTCTCTGGATGTACTGCACTTAATAACAGCTATGCGAAAAGAAAGAATGAAAGTTTGGATGGAATGAAGAGTAGGGAAAAAGGAAGAGAAAAGAAGGACAAGGAAAAATACACGGTAGAGCACATATTTCTCGTCTCGAGGAATACCACTCTAACGGCAATGCATGCTGCACACATTCCCTTAATTGAAATAAGACAGGCTTCACAGGCTTGCAGAATTCCTTTTGGTGCCACTGGTGGTTCCTGATTAGAAAACACTTAGTTGTCAGTTTTGCACAGTCTGTGTGTTGACATTTTCAGGCTGCAAGGTGCGGGGAAATCTCTATTCTTTAACAATTGTATACTCTCTTGGATATGCAGCATTCTTGGGTTTTGGCAAAGTTGATGGGGAAACACCATAATGTCTGAGGCTTCTGCTGGCTTTGCATTTGAAAGCTATATCTGTGTGTATGTACAAGCACACACACACACACACACACACACACACACACACACACACACACACACACACACACACACACAGAGCGACCTTGTCTCTGCCACCCAACCACTCAAGTGTCTCAGCAGCTATGTTTTTAAGTTTGGGATTAACTTGGTTTCCTACTTAAGCCACTCATTACTTCAAGTGTTTCCAAATAGCTTTTGCCTGTTTCTAGAGGGAGGATTCCTGCATCATCATCTCAAAGGCAAGAAAAGGTTAAGCAAAAATGACAGAGATTGTGAAAGTGAGCCGCCCAGTTCTGAAGTGCCCCCTCCGTCCATGCATTGCAGGCCCTTCATAGGATAATTTATGGTGATCATGTCTGTAGTCTGGCTATTAGCATACTCACCCCTAACAAGAAGTTCTGCCTCATCTGACACACTGTCTGCTGTGGTCTGTACCCTGCAGCCATATCTCCCAGCATGCATCAGAAGGATGTTCCTGATCATTAAATCTGCAGAGGATGCTTGCTGAAAGAGGGACGAAGCGCCAGTTTAAAATGTTGCAAACCTGCCTAGTTCAAGGTGGTTTAAGGGGGACTTTGCATATTCAAAGGGCCCAATTTTGGCCTCACAGTTTATACAACAGTGCAGAAATCAAACATACCCTGTCTTAAGGAATATACAAAGTTATATTCTTCTACAATCACTCAAAAAAGACTTTTGACATTGAATATTGCATAAAATGATTTAGCAGAACAGTTATGAGATATTTAAATACATACCAGTAACTCACAGCTTTAAAAGTATAGAAAAGTCAGGAAAATTTACTGCTTTGCTATTGAAAGACAGACTTATATTTTGTGACAGGAACACTGTATTGAAAGACATAGCAACTAGTGGGAAATCAGTTATGAGGAGAGAGCTGTTGAGAGGTGATCTCATGAGGATTTGTTGAATATTCCCTTTGCTTTGAAATATATTGTGTCATATTATGAAAAGAAAACTAATGCCTAGCAGTCCTGATTTTTCTCTCTCAGTGTTTGTGGAACAGGTATGATGATGAGCTTTTAAAGCACTCATACATGAGTGTTTCTTTTTTTCAGTGAATTACCTTGTGATCCCCTCTGTTTTAAACATTTTCTTTTCTTTCTCTGCTAGAAAGTTTTTATTCTGGCTGATCTTATAATTGGAACTTCTAAGAATATTGAAATTGTTTCTAATGAGATAATTTGTTGAGACACAGTCTGGTTACATCATGTATAAGAAACTGATTCATGGCAAGAATGCTCTGAGAATGGATAAAAATGTAACAAAATTATTTCCAGAGTGAAATGTCTGTCATCAAATGCCGTACTGATGACTTCCTTAGGATACTTCCTCACTTGAACACCCTAAGGAGCTTCACCATCAATTTGGCTTCTTTTTTTAGGGGGTGATAAATGTGTTCCGTCTTCTCAGCTCACCTAGACAAAATGATCAGTTCTTACAAGTACAAAATGAAAACTTTAAAACACTATGACTTTTGATCTTAGTGGAGAAATAAGAGCAAATTAAACATTAAAAACAGTTGTTCAGATTCCAGTCAAGATCAGTTATGAATGACCAGATATTTGCCCCCAGCAATTTGGGTCTACACTGGCCCCTGTACAACAGGTGTCTGAGGGGCTCATTCACCCAGACAACTTAACTCAGCAGCCGGGAATCACAGAGTACATTCCTGGGTCATGGTGGGGCACCTATCTAATGAAAAAGTAGAGGCAAAGCTGTGGACACAGTAGGCTTGTCTCTTTTATTTACCTAGAAATAACTCTACTTGTAAGGATGGTTGGTATTTTTTCTGCTTTGTTCTGGTAGTTTCTGTTATTTGCTATCTTCTATCTATCTATCTATCTATCTATCTATCTATCTATCTATCTATCTATCATCTATCTATCTATCTATCTTCATTTATCTATCTTCATCTATCTATCTATCTATCATCTATCTATCTTTCTATCTATCTGTCTATCTATCTATAGATATGTATCTATTATTACCTCCCTCTACATCTATATTCAATCTATCTATATCTATATCTATCTATCTATCTATCTATCTATCTATCTATCTATCTATCCTCCATCTATTTATTTATATTAGTTTTGAGACAAGGTTCTCGGTAGTTTGCCCATGCTAGTCTCCAAGTCACAACTCTCGTTTCCCAGCCAGCCAACTGCTGGAATGACATGTGATGGTTACCTCAGCTTTTAGCTAGCAGTTTAAAAACAGGAAAAGGTATGCTTACAGTTCTGAAAATTAAATTTGTAGCAGCATACACCTGTAATTAAGTAATTCACATTTTGTTTTATAGACATTTTCCTCCCAAATAATTTATTTTCTTAAAACTGGGGAAAGTTGTCAACCCTTTTACTTTGTTTTGAATTGAACTGAAGGTGAGTATTGATGGAAAGATGAAGAGAGTATTTAGAGTACAGTTAAACATGCATGTAATTCTGTTCAAGGCAGAGATCATCTCTCCTGTGCTGTCTGTGTGTGGCTCCTAGGATTAGATTCCATCATTATCTACTGCCTCAAAATGTCTGCAGCCTGTTGCACAGACCTGGACACCATGTCTATTTGAGGAGTTGAAATTGGCTCATTTTGGGCTGATCTCTTTCTTTTTGGTTATACCTGCATCATATTTTTAAAATCCTAAACAGGGGAGCTTATAAGCAAAACGAATGGACTGTGAGCAGTAAGCCTAAATTACTCTTTCAGTAGATTTACTGCTCTTTCAAGGGAAGTAATGAGGAGAATTCACATGGGAGCCCATTATCCTTAATCTGAGCCCACAATGTGCCGCTCTTGAGAAACTCACAATTTGAGTAACTTTAATGAAATGGTTACTTACAGTGAGAGCTCTGCTTTCTTCAATTCAGACTTCGTTTCCACATTTCATCTCTCAGGAGGCACTCTCTTTTCTTTGACTCTCACTTTACTTCCTGTTTTCTCTTTCCTTTCTTTAGTTTTTGGCTGCTTTCTTGGGTCTTACAAGCAAATGATGTTACCTGTTGCTTCAAAAGAACTTTCCCAGAATCAGCACTAAACCTGGTGCTCCAACACCATCTGAGCAAACAGGCAAATGTGCACTCTAGCACCATATCGCTGCATGAGGGTGTGGATGAAGCCCCTGTAAGAGGGGCAGCCCCTTCATTGCCTCTGAGATCAGTAATGATTGGCCGGTCACTTTTCTGGGTTGCACAATCTCATCAAAGCAGTTGGGACTTCTATTTACAACTTTGAAATAAAATAGGAAAATGATGGCTATCTTTACACACAGGTCCAGTCTTTTAAATTAACTAACTAACTAACTAACTAACTAACTAACTAACTAACTAACTAACTAACTAAACTAACTAAGTTACAAATTAATGTGAGAAAGCAACTCCCTATTAGCCCTAGCTGATCTCAGACTCATTAAATAGCTCAGACTGGCTTCAAACCCAGTCCTGCCTGGGTTCCATCCTCCTTAGATGACAGTCGGGAGCCTCTACTCTGGAATCACCCAGTTGTTTCTAAGACATCACTTTAAGAATCCCAGGCAGCCTGACCCAGGGAAGACTGCTAATGGTTTTCCTATGAAACCGGAACTCACAGGATTTGCACCTAGTGTCTCAGTCTCATGTGCTTCTTGAAGTCCGTTCTTTCCCTTGCCACATTCTGCATCCTGCAGCTGAGTCCTGTGGTCCAGACCAGGCTTGCTGCGCTGTGAACTCGCAGGGATTCTTCCCACACTTTGCCGCCTTTGCTGTGGTGCGGATGCTCGTTTGTTTTTCCCACTGAACAGTTCAAATTCAGTCTTTGCTAGGCCTCCCGCAGTTTCCCTTAGTTCATGCCTCTGAACTCAACACTTGCTCTCTCTAAAAGTTTCCCTCACTGTCCACTGTGGGCTTCCCGAGAGGTGAGCAAGGACAGTGGCACAGAACGTTCACAAAACCTGTAAGCGCCTTAAAGAACAGATACGCCTAGGGCTTGCTTCCTTCCTTTTTTGGGGCTGACAATACCTCTCCTTATTTTTTCCTGAAGGAATTAGGAAAGAACATAGAAGAAAAGCCCAGAAAGAGGGAGGTGGGATGAAATAGGTGAAGCAGATACTGGTTGATGTGGGAGCGATGATGTATGAGATCAGGCTGTTCTTCCCACTTACCAGACAAGAGCTGAAAAGGCTCAGTGCTTCGAGGCCTTTCTTAGAGCTTACTGTCAAAACGCCAGCAAAGTTCACTTCTTTGTCTAGAGCTTGGTTAGAGTTTGACAAACACTACTGTCAAAGGTAGCCTCACTTTCCTTTCAGCCCAGTCTTTCTCAATATTCATTCCCTCACCATCTGGTACCAGTGTTTTCAAGTGCTTTAGAAGGTTTTCTTTTTTTCAAATAAGGTATTAACTTTATTTTAGATACAGATATATTCCCTCTCTCTCTCTCTCTCTCTCTCTCTCTCGATTATCTCTGATGCATGAAATATTAGAAATTATTAATGTCATGAAAAATTAACTATGTGTTTATGTCTGTCTGTATTTCTCTGTGGGTCCCTATCCCTGTTTCTGCCTCTGTCCCCTCTCCCTCCCCACTTGTGTGTGTGTGTGTGTGTGTGTGTGTGAGAGAGAGAGAGAGAGAGAGAGAGAGAGAGAGAGAGAGAGAGAGAGGACTGTGGAACTATCAACTGAAGCACTGTACATACATGAAATGATGGAAAGAATAAAGTGCTAAGAACATTTTAAGAGTAGGTTACAGCAGGAATCTGTACACGCAGTAACATAGCAACGACTCAGAAGAGGTTTGGAAGGAAGTCATTAAACACTTTCTTTAGTCCAGGTTTTAAACAGCTACCGGTCTCAGTGACAGGCTCAACGACTGTTGTAGATAGCAGTTTCTCCTTTTGGTTTAAGGTGTATTTCACTTTCTTGAGGGTTTATATAGTTTGGCAAGTTAAACCCCAACCCCCAATACCTATAAAACATTGCTCTTTGTAAAGTAAATGAGATGATATAAATTTTATAAGATATAATTTAATAAAACTCTTACCTAATGCAAATTCTGGGAACTATCTCTTATGCATGAATTATTAAATAATATTAATGTCACGAAGAATTAAGTCTTAGACATTAACATGTTTTCCTAGTAGTAGTGTTTCATTTCCCTGGGTAATAATTTGTTTAAAGTATGCTATAATCATATAGAGATTATACATATATTATCTTTATAATAATTTTCCCTTAAATCCCTATAGAATAAGGTCTAGATTAATATTGATATAGGTCTTCATATTATTTAAAAATAATTTATACTGATTCATTTTTATTTTATTCTGATAATAAATTATAGTGATTAAAATTAATTAAGCATTAATTAATGCTTAAATGACCACATACATTCTCTGAAGTGGAAATACTAATTACTAGTAATGAGGAAAGTAGGCAAAGTGCTCTTTAAAAACATTTCTGTCTATCAGGGTAAAATATTAAATTACAATAACAGCACATTCAAGATTCAAACTTGTTCTTGGTGCTTTACTTCCAACACAGTAATTTCATGAAGACTAAGAGAAACAGACTCACATGGTGAGGTAGATTAAAGAAGAAAACCAAGTTGTGAATCACTGGTTGAGTTTAAGATGACAGCATTATCTTATGTAGGTACCAAATCAGGAGTAGGTGGTATCTGTTTATCAGCTTGGTAAATGAAAACTAGAATTTCTAAATACATTCAAGGCAGGCAAACAATAGATAAAACACAATTCAATTTTTTGGGCAATTAATTTTAAGATAAAGAAAAATCACATTAGTACTTAGATGGCAAGCATCTTTACAAAGAGAACTGAGTGACTGACAAAATGGCACCTGCATTTCTTCTGTCCTGCATCTCAAGTGCAAATGCAGACCCACACGTCGAGGTACTCAACTAGCAAGTGCAACTAGCAAGAGAGTTATGCTCTCTCTGTAAAGGCATCTTCTGTTCCTGTAGTGAGCTACGTAAGTACCACTATCTAGATAGGAGAAGGTCCAGCAAAGGACTTCTGATACCTTGTGCTTGTAAATCAACTCTTCTGGAATATTCCTGATCACGTGTTTTCCTAGACTTATTCTCTGCTCCCTCTGTCTGTTGACAGAATGTCAACCTCACATGATTTCTAGGGGTATTTATCTCATTCTCCTTTTATTGTTTATATAGAATGCTATTAACAAATCCTCATGTGTTCATTTTTGCTATGTTAAACTTGGGGTATGGCGATATAGACTGCACTGAACAAATGTCCATTCTAATATACCTTCAAGAGAAGTCATTCAGGAAAGAAACATGGATGAGGTTTCTCATATGCACATGTGAGCTTTGAAGAGCTGTGGAAGGAGGAAGATCAGTTTCTTCTACTGTTAACACTCAGCCTTTGTCAAGAGAAGGAAAGTTTCTTTCTGCGTATTTCATAAAGTTTAACTATAATTATTTGAATACTGACTCATAATGTTTTATAGTTTGTTTGGTGTGTGTGTGTGTGTGTGTGTGTGTGTGTGTGTGTGTGTGTGTTGTTTTCTGCAGGCAAGGTCACACTGAGTGGTCTACTCTGGCTTCAGACTTTCAAACTTCCTGCTTTAGTGTCCAGAGTGTTGAGATTACCAACATGCACCACCATGTCCAGCATTTTAAACAGATTGCATCTTGTTGGTTAACCCCTTTCATTTTGAGTGTCTACCTCTTGGACATGCAACTTTAGTCTGGTCCCTTGAACTGACTTCGGTTACTTTTTCAATCAGCTTCAGTCACTACCTTTTAAGATGTTCTGATTCTAATGTTGTATTCAAATTAGACTCAGTTGATTCCCTCTCTCGATCCAATAGAAGTGGATTCTCTGATTCTTCTCTCAAGCATTTTCTCCAATGGCCTGCTAGCATCTCCAAATGTGTCATGTTAACATTTGTTCAAATTTTAGTTCTTTCATAATGGCTCCTCTGACATACATGAATAGCTGTGTGCTTTTATGAGCCTGTTACAGCATATGATCTTTCATTGCATGATCTTTCAAGGCATGATCTTTCCTTGAAAAACTAGAATATTTCAAAATGCAACACAAGAGCAGTGAATTTTACATTAGACTTTTACTGTCCTGAGACCCAGTGAAACTGCAAGAGTCAACATGTATGGGAACTGGTTGTCCTGATCAACCCAACCCACCATGATCACTGTGATATAACCTGTAGCCTCCAGCAACATTAATGCCCGTTCAAGGACATTGTGGTATTTGAGATAAGGATTGAGGTGTTGAAATGTCTCTCTTTGTAAATAGCAAACAAGTATTCTAAGTACCCACAATTTTGTGCTTCATTTGAAATCTTTTTCTAATGTACACTGACATGAACAGACAGACAGACCATATCCAGACTTCATGCTAAGGTAATGTATGAAAACAGTTTACCTTTTGTTCCGAATGTCTGGCATGTGCTAGTCTAATATGGGTGTATTTTTGTGTTCTTTTCTATTTTTCCAAATATTCTTTGTAACATTTTGTTGTTCCTGCAGTGTAAACCACATACTGACATACCTTTGTCAGCTTTATCTTACATAAGGTTTGTTGGTGACAGAGAAAGGCCATCCTATGCTTACAAAAACAGAGGTGGGGACTTCTTAAACCTCCCATTTGGAAGCTAGAAGAGTTACAGAGGGAGTCTCTTTCTGACTTAGAACCTAGAAATCTTTAAAATGCAGTGGAAGACAGGTTTTCTTTAAGTGAATTCTTGGCAGGAGTGCCTTAAACGCTCGTTGTTAAAATTAGAACTTCCTCACAATGGTTTGCCTGATGATGAATTAAACTTATTGAGCATTTCTTCAGACACAATCCTAACACCTGCCCCATAGGTTGGCTCAATGAGGCAGTGCTGACAAGTAACAAGAAGTTAGCAGTCGTGACAGGCAATAAACATTTTTGATTCGACTGAATTCTCCCTTTGTACAGTAATGGCATAATCATCCTATCTTTCCAAGGTCTATGCTTCATAAGTTATATGTGTGAAGTTACTTAAAGATGATAGTCAGATAAAGACTGATTCATTCATGAATGAGCTTGTGATTTGCAAGCAGCTAGTGATTGCCTGCCTCCAGGATAGTCACAGCTTCTCCTTTTCCTTTGTGACTGCTTATCCTGTGTGTAGAGGGGGGAACTATGCATTCATTTTGCCAGGTAGTTCTCAGCATGCCTTCTTGTCTAGGCAGGGAGGAATGCCATTTTGGCACCCCAGATATTTCTCCTCTCTCCTTTTGTCTCTGAACACATAGGTGAGCTGTGATCTAGCTACAGGCTCTCCATGCCACAATGCTTCAGTAAGAAAAGATGGCATAAGAGATAAGGCGCTGGTCACCCAAGATGTGCATATAGTACTAGATAGAAGACAGCACACACCTTGAAGAACTTAAATGCACTATGAACAGCAACCCACTATTCTGTGGTGAGTTAAAACAAAATAGTACACAAGCCACAGGGAAGAGTGATTTTAGTCTCACTAAAGAAATAAAACTAACCCCTAAGTAATAATTTCTTACAGAAGAGAGTACATTGGAGGCCATGGTTCTGGAGACCTTGCTAAGTCAGTGTACATGAAGAAGAGCTCTGGTTACCGACTCTTGGGCTGTCATTTTGAAGCCTAGTGGTTCCTCCTAGAGAATAACACCTTGCTCTGATTAAACCTATAAGTAGTTTATTAAACTAGTTAAAGCAAGATTTGGGAAGTATATCACAATACATGGACATTTCAAATAATAGTGACCATGAAACTGTTTGTAGAAAGCAGCTCTCTTAGCAAATTAGGGTCGCTCTTTAAGCTGACAGGGATTGGATCAACCACATCTAGACATAGAATGTGCCATCTCCCTTTGAAACACCAGGCTACCATTCTAACATCATACAAACCACCCACTTCATTTCCCTGTGTACTTACTGCCTTCTCTTGTGACTGAGGGATGGAATTAAAAAAATCCTTTACTTGTGACCTGCAGTTGACATGCTCACATATAGCCATATGAAATATATTGTACAAAATTTTCAGATTTGAATCATTGAGCTAATTGTATGTTTCAGAATGATCTATATTTGACTGACATTTCTGTGTTTCTTCTCTCAATGCATATTTTCATAAGTCTAATCTATCAAGATGAATACTATGAGCTTATGATGCCATAATATACTGTATTCCAAGATGGAATATTAA
Source organism: Rattus rattus (assembly GCF_011064425.1). NCBI lineage: Eukaryota > Metazoa > Chordata > Mammalia > Rodentia > Muridae > Rattus > Rattus rattus. The sequence continues at coordinate 6,007,020 of NC_046161.1, forward strand.
ATGGCATTTACTCTGTGCTCTTTATATTGTCCAATGGTGTCTACCTAAGAATCCCTCTCTGGATGTGTGTGTGAGTACATAGGCCCCTGTCCACAGGGTCTCCACTTAAATTAAACCAGAGCCTAAAGAGGCAGGTTAGAGCAGTCCTGTCTTATTCACTAGGCCCAGTATTGATCTGGTATTGTGTTCAGGACTCAGCAATGTGTAACACGTTCTTGCATTTGTTTTATTTCTTATTTATTCATACTTTTTGGTGCTAGAGCTTGAACATGGGTATGTCTGATAGTAGTTGGAGTGGTATGTATGTGCCCATATTCCTGTGTGCTTAATTCCAACCCCTGTTCTACCGACATGTGTAGAAGACTTTAAGAATTAGCCTGTAAAGAATCCAGCTTGCCTCTTTTCCGTTTGAGATTTATAGACATAAACAATCCTTTTATGACTTTTCTCATCAGAATCATAGGAAAGGGAAGCTAAGCTTTATCCTATAGAATGAAAGGACACATGTCTGCTTTCAGTTTGCTCCTTCTTTCGTGGGTTAATGATCAATCATCAAATGATCTTGGCCACTCTTCCCTCCAGAAAAGTATATCTGGCTTCCATAGTTCATGACTTCTGTAGAGACTTTTGCCAATTACTAGAATTCAGTTTCAGTGAGTTAAAGTCAGTATCCCCAGTTCTCATTTCTGCCTTGCTCAGAATTACTCCTGTTACCACCCGTTACCCTTTATAATAAGTAGATAAAACATCGCAGTGTAGAATTTTCAGTATGCATCTCCTAGGTGGTGGTGGAGAGAACTGTGTTATAATTGTATGATTGTTGAATGTAGTATTCTGTTCATTCAGACTGTTTCTCACTGCATGAGCTACTCTGATTCCTGGACTCATGATTATTGTTCATTTTCATGTATTTTGCTACTTATTTTGTTCAGAGGTAGAAACTCATTTTTACCTTTGACTCTTGACTCTAGATTGCTCATTCACATTTTTGACCAACAGAGTGGGGTAGAATTGGTTTACTGAAATTCAGATGGTTTCATAAGAGTCCTCAGCCTTTGGATTTGTAAGAATGCAAAAAGATAGTTGTATCATGATGTCAGCTGCATAGGGGGTATCAAAGGAAAAGGGAGAGACATCCAGAAATTGGCAGTTGTTGCAACAATTTGAATTAAACTTGGAGGTTCGTGGGGGAAAGAAATCCCTTGCAATTCTGGTGGAAGCAGTTGACTGTCACAGCTAAGGATGCTGGCACACGGTGTTGGAGGAGCCTCATGTGCTGCTAGCAACGGAGTCCTACCGTAACTGTGGCCTTAACATGCTGAACTTAGAAAGGTAGGAAGGACGACTCAGAAGTTGGATAAGGATGAAGGGTCAGTGAAGAGATTGTCAGAGAAGGTCACTATTTTAGTGTTGACAATTTTGTGATCAATGTCACCTGAAATAACAGTGACTATGCTTCACTTGTGTAGATGGACGGAATCTGCTTAAATGGTATGTCAGCGGAAGAAGAGTGCTAAGGTAGATGCTTTAGTTCATCTGTGCTTGTAGAGAAATGAGCCAAAGGGGGACTGCTCGTTTCTTGAGTACAATACTGCAAAACTACAAAGAAGCTGAGCCTAGCCATTGAAAAAAACCAAATTCCAACTCTAGTCTCTCCAACACACAGAAAATGAAGAAAAAAGAAAACACATTATCAAATATAATCCCAGAACTTTCCCAAGTTACCGCAGTCAAGAGACAGAGATGTCAAGTGTATGGCCAAACATTTCTGTCCAACTCAGAATTTCAAGGTAATGGAGGATGGGAAATAGGTGAGAAGAATGTAATTGGAGTAGAGAGTTGGGGTCTGGCAGAAACCTTTGCCGTAGTGCTGTAGAAGATGCAGAGGGCTCACTTGGAATTGTGGATAATATCACCTGAAGGGATTCCTAACTATAATTTGGTCTTGTATTAAAAATATCTGTATTTTCTTTTTGTGAGCAGTGTAGTACTTATTGTATCTAATGACTATTAGTTTCTGTCACAACAAAGCCTCTTCATATGTCTGTCATATGCATAAAAGAATGTAGTAAGAAACAAAGTATAGTGTATTGGCAAATATTTAAAAAACTGAACAAGGGAAGTGGAGATATTTTTACACTCAGTATCTCTAAGGGAATGTGTGACTGACAGCAGCCTGTCTTCAGAGTCTACTCGAGTTAACTGTCTGGCCTTTTCGAGTTGTTTTCCAAAATCATGCTTCACGAGACATTCACATCTTTTAAAAGAAGCGTTGCTAATTATTTTAATGAGCATAGGGCTTAAAAATTAGTATCATATCAATTCTATACTCCAACATTAAATACTGACAGTACTTTGGTTAATCTCACTTAGAAACCAACTCACACACAGAGACAAGAGTTAAACACATCTCATTACAAAGGAAGGAAATTTGGGTTCCTGAACGTGGCCCTGTTTTCCACAATCAGGATGAGTCTCATCAACCTCATACTCAGCAGAGAGGCGACTGGAGCACATCCATGTCAGACAAGACTGCTCTAACTCCTGTGTGCACCGTGGGCTGGCACAGCTACCACCCAATGAAGACTGAGGCAGAAGGTATTGGTGAAAAGAAAGGCGAAGTGAGAGGAACGTGTCAATCACCTCAACTGTAAGAAACCCTGGGTCAGACTTGATTCTGGAGACACATGGGCAGGTGGTGTACGGTATGTGAACTGTGGAGATACCATTTGTAAGAGCTGTATGTGAACTGTGGAGATGACATTTGTAAGAGCTGTATGTGAACTGTGGAGATGACATTTGTAAGAGCTGTATGTGAACTGTGGAGATGACATTTGTCATTTTTGGCTGTCTTCCATATTTTGGGGGTTTTATACAAAGTGTCTTTGCCCTTTGTAGTGCCCTGAAGGTTTTTTTGTCCATTTCTTTCTACTTTCTTAGCTCTCGGGTTTTACACTTAATAGTCTTCAATCCACTTGATTTATTTTTCGTTTTGGAATTTGCGTGTGTGTGTGTGTGTGTGTGTGTGTGTGTGTGTGTGTGTGTGTGTGTATGGTGAGGGACTTCTCTACTTCGGCTGTTTTACATGTGGACATACAAATTTCCCATTACAGTCTCTTAGAAAATGCTTGTGTTTAGCATTTTTATCTCGAAAACAGAAAACTAAGCCAACCCCAAACCCCAAACAACCGCAACATCACGCTTTGTGGACTGTAGACTCTGTTCCCGGGATGTTTCCATTCCTGTTACTTAGCTATTCAGCTAGGGCCTTTCTATGTAGCCCAGGCTGGCACCCAGCCTGCTGCCCCAGCCTGCTGCCCCAGCTTGTCCTCCATTGCGGGAATTAGAGTTCCATGCTGCATCCAGCATCAGGCCATTCTGATGGCTATAGCTTTCAGTACATTTTGAAATTAGGTGGGGTCACACTTCTACTTCAGTTCTTCTGGACTTTGTTTATCTTGCTTTTGTGGCTTTGGCTATTCACCTTTGGCTATTGTCTGGTGGATCAATACAACCTTTTGGCTGGATATTCCAGTTGTGTGAAGAGATTCAACGATACTCTAACAAAAATCACATTCATTCTGTAGAACACTTGGGCATCTTGGCTATATTGATTTTTCTAATCTCTAAACTCAAGATATATTTTCATTCTTTTTCAGAATGGTTTCTCTCCCACTTCTTTCTTCAATGTTTTGTAATTTTCACTTAGAGATCTCTCACCTCTTTTGTTAAGCTTATGTATATCTAACTGTTTGTATAGTTATTGTTTCCTTGACTTCTACTTCTGACAATTCACCTTTGGAGAACAGCAGTGTAACTTGTTTACTGTTTTCCATTTGTGAGAATCTTCATCAATGAATGGTGACAGTTTGTCTTCATTCTGATTTTCAGACCACTTATACTGACTCTGCTGTTACAGTCAGGACTAGCAGTGTAATGTTAAATATAAGTAGTGAAAAACAACATCCCAACCCCTCTGTGTGTGTGTGTGTGTGTGTGCTCGCGTGCGCGCACGCCAAGGGTTTTATATATGCTAAGCATACATGTTACTGAGCTACAACCTTAATCCTATTAAGTGTTACACAAACACACACACACACACACACACACACATGCACGCACTCCTCTATGCATTATCTGTATAAAACAAAGGGATGTTGAATTTTATCAAATACATTTTATATGTATTTATAGGATCATATGAACCTGTCTTGTTGGTTGATTTGCATATGCAGACGTGTTCTTTCTTCTCTGGGATGCATCCCTCTTCTTCACATTCGTCACAGTCATCCTTCTAACATACTGTCAGAATTAGCTTGCAGATATTTTGTGGCATATGTATGTATGTGTGTATACACACACACACACACATATATATGTATACATATACATATGTGATGGTATTCAGCAGTATGAAGTGTATTTGCATATACATGCATGTGTGTGGAGTCCTAGGTTGATGATATCAGGTGTCTTCCTCAGTCATTCTCGACCTTATAAATTGAGACATCATTTCTCCCAGACCCCACACTTCCATGGACGATACCCAGTCTTTGTCTCCAGAGCACTTGGATTACATGGGTTCTGTAGATCCATACTCATTTCCTCAGGCTTAGATGGCAAGTGCTTTCCCTCTTCAACCATCTCCCCAGCAAGCATTTGCTAGCGTTTTGCTGAGAATTCTATTATATTTAAAAGCACCAGGAGTTTTTGGCTATGGTTTTCTTCCTTGGGTCTTTGATTCTGTCTGTCTATGTAGTCAGGTTGTTTGTATGGATCTCTAGGGACCCTTTATGTTCCTGTTGTGTTAGCTGGAACGTCAACTTTTTCATCTCTAATTTTATTTATTGCCTCTTATCTCCTCAGTCTAGAATAGGTGTCCATTATAGTTCTATCAACAAACTATCTTCAGCTTGCTGGTCTTTGTATCTTTTGTTCTTATTTCATTTCTATTGCACATTTACTATTTCTTTTTCCTATTAAACATGTGTTCATGTTTCTCTGGTTTCTTGGTATTAGTTTGTCTAAAATATGGTATGTATTGTTATAAAATTTTCTTAATAATATGAAAGTATATGAGAATGGAACTTTATATTAATAGTTTTCAAATGTTTTAGTTTGTGTTTGTCTTACACATTTTAAATTTTCCTTTGTAAAATTTTCTGTGTAACCAATTGGTGGCTCAAAAGTAACCCAATTTCCATATTGGCATACCATCCAAGTATTATTGATTACTGATTTGTACTCAGGAACAACACTTGGTATGGTTTCAGCTTTTAAATTTTCTGAGTGTCCTTTTGTTTTGTGATGTGTCATATGGGGCAACTCACAAATGTTTCACATGGCAATGTTCATTGGGTAGCAGTATGATAGGATGTTCCGTGAAGGTCTGCCAGGTCCATTGTGTACCCAATTCATGTTTATTCTAAGTCCACTGGGGTTATTCATCCATTGGTGAGAATGGAGTGTGAAAGTCTCCAACTGTTATCACACTGGAGTCTGTGCCCTCCTTTATGTTAACTGATATTTGCTTTCTATATATGGTGCTTTGATACTAAATGCCTAGAAACTTATGCTTGCCATTGAGTCTTCCTGAGACAGCCCCTTTATCTTTGTACAACAACCTCCCTTTTCCATTTGCTGTTCCTGAATCAGAATTCCCTTTATGACATTAATAGAGCTGTGCCTACTGTCTTTGAAATCTGTTTCCTTGTGTGTCTTACCTTTTCTCTCCAGTTTCATGCCTGGCATGCCCTAGACGTATAGTAAATGTCTTATAAGAAACATATAATTGAATATTCATTATTATTATTCATTTCATTCTTTTTTCTTAATGATTTATTATGTTAGATTCATTTAACAGTGTAGTAAAATATTTAAAAATTATCTGCTACTGATGTTATCACAATTTACTACAAGCAACATTTCCCACTACCTAATTATGCCTAGTTAACATCTAATATTTATACCTTATTTTGGATAAGTAACAAAAACCATCCACATTTGTTCACACTTTGCTCATTGTGGAAGTTACATGGAATAAATTTTCAAAACAGAAATACTTTTAAGTTTAAATTACTCTTTAAATTTTAGACTTGTCAGCGTGACTTCTGCTTTTAAAGAAAAACCTCAGTGTATAATTTAGTAGTCACAGGCTTAATAACCTTTATACTCAAATATTTAAAACACTTTTAAGAAACATGTTGAAAGATATGTGTGAAAGATTTCAAAATTTTAATGTTAACATTACTCTGTTCTCTCAATATATACAAATACATACAAATTAGATACAATACAATTAATTATATATCTTCAATAATACAAAACACCTATTCAGCTGTATTGATCAGTGGATAAAGTAATAAATCTCTGTACTGTTCAAGGCACCAAAAGAGAAAAAATGTTTTAAAAATAAAAATTTAAAGAATAGTTTCAAAAGTAAAATTCAAATATTACATAATATAATTCAACTGCAAATATGACTATATACTGTAAAAGAATTTTTAAAAAGTTTTTTACAATCTACAACAAATCTCAGGTTCTCATTCTGAAAAAGAATTTATTGTAAGTCTGCATTTATATATAAGCGTTTACATTTAGTTTGATGGGAATACAAACTTCACAAGTTAACTGAGGCTTTGTCTTAGAAGTTGAATTTTAATTTTAAATGTATTTTTTCCATCTTCAAGATCCAGGCAAAGGTCCTCTCCTTCTGCTTTTTCTCCATACATCCGCAGAACAGTGTTGTATCTTGGATCCAAATCTCGCAGTTGAACTAGAAGCTTGGGTATCTCTTTCCCTTTCTCCTCAAATTCATCATTCTGATTTGTTAATTTAACTCGCTCTTCAGACATTAAAGATCTAGTGATTCCAGGTTACTAATTTCTAGCTGTAAATGAATAATTTCTCCTTCCCGGAGCTTTAGCTGAGACTGGGGATTTTCAATAATGTTCGATCTGGTCCCCATCCTTACAGCTTCCTAAACAATGCTTCCGCTGGCTGATGTAGACCATGGTGCAAATGAATGGTGGTGAGACTCATTCTAGACCAGAACAGTGTTTGCAGCCATATCTATTCCACTTCTAGAGCTGGAGTGTGGTGTGGTGGGAAGTACTAGAAACAGAAAACGGCTTGTAGTCCTTTTCCTTTAGTGCTTCTTGAGTGAAAATGGTCTCCCACGAGGACGTGTGGGATCCTAGAGTTGCTTGTAAATTTCTGTCTGTAGAAGCAATGGTCTTGTTGATGAAACACTTTGACTCAGCTCTTGGTTTCGATTCTCCGCTTCTCGGAGTCTCTGCTGCTGACAGGCTTCTTCCTGGGCCTTCTCCAGTGCCCCAGAATCTCACACATCACAGCAGCTTCCTATACCTCACGTTCCTTAGCGGCATTGGCTTTGTGAAGAACGGTAAGTTCTCTGTGCACACTGTCTAGGGCAGCCGGAGTACTTCGGCTCTTTTATTCAAGTTCATCCATGTCTACCTGAAGTCAGCCAAGATCTTTCTCCTGGGATTCTAGCGCAGAATGTAATTTTTAAACATTTTCTCTATGCTGTTTCTCGACCTCCTCTTTGCCATCAAGGACCTGTTTTAAATGGCGTAACTCCTCTCCCAGCTCTTAGCTTTCTCTTCAGCTCTGCAATAACATTTTCATGATCTTTATCTTTAGCTCTTAATTTCTTCACGATAGTAGAATTATTCAGCTTCCGCTTGAAAGTTTTCTCCTTCTTCCATTTAACCTTGAATCTGTTCATCTTTTTTCTTCAAAAGGTCTGCAGTCTGACTACTATTTAACCATAGTGCCAAGTTCTTCCTTTATGGTTCCATTCCCTTCTTAGCAGCATCCCTCTCTTTGCAGGCAGCTGAGCTTTTCTGCTTCTGCAATCCTCTGGATAAATTCATCTTTCAGGGAAGAAATGCTACTACTTTCTTCTTCTACTCTGAGCATTTCATCCTTCGGGCTATCATAAACTTCCTCTAGAAATGCCTTTTCTTTACTAAGGGACAATAATCGAGTTTCCCTCTTTTCTAGCTTGTCATTCAGAAATTCAACAAACTGTCTTGCAAACATCTTTCTCCCACAGAGCTAGCTTTCAGCTGGCTCTCAGCGGCTGTTCCAGAGGCAGTGACCGACATTTACTGATGTAGGAGAAGCCAGTGTATCCGGCTGTTCATAGTTAACTAATTCTGCTTCCTCAGAAGGTGCAATTAATGTCTCATTTCCTTCCTCTTCTTCAGCGTTCTCCTCAGTGGATTCTACTGCTTCAGTCTTTGGGGCTGAAGGACTCACTACTATAGGTACTAAAGCATAGCCTCTGTCCCACAGTTCATTCACTTACACTCGGTTATCTACAGACTGCACGATAACCAAGTCTATTCTTTCAAAAGCATGCGATGAGCAGCTACTCTCACTGAGCTCTTGGAAGTCATCTAAGCGGCTATACTTAGGGCAAGCAGATGCAGAGAGAAGCTGAAATGTCTGCATGAGGTGAAGACGACTTTGTACCCGAAGTCTCTTGCCTTGAACTAGCTGAGCTCTCACTTATTACACATTCGTGATCTAAGACTTCAGTGTCACTGGTGGTGGAAGTGCCCAACGAGAAGGAGCTAACAGGAGGAGAAGGTGTGTTGCTCGGCCTTCCTGTTTTTGCTTTTTAGGGTCCAAAGTCATATCCTTAGTTTCTGTTGTAAGAGACTGAGTGGATGTGGGAGATACATGTTCTGCTGTGTTTACATTAACTACTTTTCAGACGCCTTCAATCTCACTGTGGGCACCTTCGCCTCAGACTCTTCCCTAGCAGTTTCTTCACGCTTGCCTTCAGGGACAGGTGAGAGGGTCCACGGCTGGAGTCTCTCCTAAAACACACACAGAGTCTCTGGCTTCAGACTGAGCTGTCTCAAGTGTTCTGGACTGGCCAGGAGACGGTGATTCTCGTAAACTGCTTTTCACTTCTTCTTCTGCAAGTTTTGATACCCCGGACTCTTCTGAGTGGTCTGTACATCCGACAGAAAAAGCAAGGCACTGAGGACATTTTCAGATTCAGCTACTACAGGCCTTCAAACTGGCTTTGTAATTGCTTGAGAGGCTGTTGGTGGACTCTGAGGTTCAGTGCTTGAGTTCAATTGCCAGGTTGAGGTATCCCATCCTCCACTCAGAGGGGCACTTATTCCTGGGATTGGCCCAGGCGCTCGGCTCCTCCTCCTGTATGTCCAGGACCCTGTTGATGGACTTCTGGGCGTGGGACAGGGCCTGCGTGGCAAAGCTGGACAACTGTGAGGCATTAAACCAGCTCATGTATGCCGGCTGGCTCTGCCCCACATGTGCTGCCCTATTTATTTCATTCTTTTACTCCATATATTCTAATTGGAGAACTCAATCAATCGATCACTGATGGCAAGGCTGTCATTACAGCCACTCTAAAGCTTGCTTTCTGATTCTACTTTAGGATCTTTCTCATTCTCTGACAGTGATCTTCTATTGTTAACTGTTTTACTCTAGTAGTGCATACTAATCCCTTGTTGATGATTTTGGTTTATCACAGAATTTTGTTTTATGGATACATGAGGCTTAAAAAAACGTTCTTTTGATTGTAACAATCTGTTTTGTAAAGATGGCAACTTAACAGGATTTAGCGATAATATATTAATAAAATCCTACTTCTACAGGTTGTTGCGTTTGCGATGGCCCAGTTGGTCTGTCTTTATTGCCCATCTTGTAACACATCATTACGTCTTTTTTTTTTTTTCTTTTCTTTTTTTCGGAGCTGGGGACCGAACCCAGGGCCTTGCACTCGCTAGACAAGCGCTCTACCACTGAGCTAAGTCCCCAACCCCTCATTACGTCTTTATATAACTTGTTTGTTTAGGTCTCATGCTGATGATATAATTGTTTGCCCACCAATTCTATAAGACTGGAGAACCTGCGTGTCTCTCAGTCACTCATGCTTTCCTTCTTCTGACTCGTCTCTCAGCATGGAGAGCCTCAGCAGCATTTCTGAAAGACAGACCCCTGGAGACATTCCCTTGGGATTTGTGAGGGGATGGTGTAGAACTAGAGTTTCATAAAGGTTGCTCATTGTCAGAGTCTGGATGTGCAGGGCCGGACGTGCCTGAGGGAGAGCCAGAGATAGGACTTGCCAAACCAGCTATCAGCCCTAAGGACATTGATCATCTGTAGCCACCCCCTCCCCTTCCTTCACCCCCCTGAGTGAGATGAGCCACCCTACCTGCCTGCCGAGCTGCTAGAGAGCACGTACTCCTTGCTGATGTAATTTCGCGCCGAAAGTAACTGTGCACCTTTTGAATTGACCAATCATGTGTAACCACGCCGAATGCCCCCTAACCTCCCTATATAAGCCCCCATTTGGAAGCTCGGGGTCAATTCCTCTGTCTCCTGTGTGAGATACGAGTCGACCCGGGATCCCGCTAAGACCTGGGATCTCGTTAATAAAGGTACCTCATGCTTTTACATCAAGAATGGCTACCCGTGGTTCTTGGGGGCACCCCATCCCACGATTGGAGCGAGAGACATGTCCCCCATTTTGGGGTACACTCTTTCAATGGCATTATAATATTTTCTAAGGGATTTAATTAAGAGTGGTATTCTTGGTTGGAAGACCCCTCCCTTGATGCTCTGAAAACCCCATAAGCAGTAGCCCCTGTTGTGTAAAGTTTCTTCTGAGAAATCTGTTGCCAAGTAAACGGGGACACCGTTGTATAAGACTGGCTTCCTTTCTTTCTCTCTTAAGTGGTTTCCAGTTATCAGTATTATTTATCTTTGAGAACTTAATTGTAAAAGGTCTTGTTGTAAACTTGGTTAAGTCTTTTGGTGACCTTTGACTCATATGGAACCAGTACCAGAAGATATCCTCCATCATTAACTCTTTGAATGAACTTTCTACCTCTTTTCTCTCTCAAGGGAAGGTTCTTTACTGAACCCTAACAGCCCACGCGACTGCATGGTTGCTCCTTCCTGTCTGCCTCATGTTGAAAGCTACTCAGTCCTCTTCCTGCTTCTTTTATTTTCTTGGTTTGTTTTTTTCCTGTTTTTCAATGGCTTGTCTTTGACCTTATTATTTTTCTATTTTGATCAATTTTGTTGATGACATATTATTATTTTTTTTATTAACTTGAATATTTCTTATTATATATTTCGAGTGTTATTCCTTTCCGGTTTCGGGCAAACATCCCCCCCCTCCCTTCCTTATGGGTGTTCCCTCCCCACCCTCCCCATTGCCGCCCTCCCCCAACAGTCTAGTTCACTGGGGTTCAGTCTTAGCAGGACCCAGGGCTTCCCCTTCCACTGGTGCTCTTACTAGGATATTCATTGATGACGTATTCTATTCATTTTAAATTTTACTGAGTTTAGTTTTCAGATAAATGATTTCTGTTTAATTTTTAAATTAGAGGTTCCCCTCTAATTTAAATTGGTTAAACTTCTCTACTGAAGAATCAAACATTTTTCCCACATTTTCTTGAGATTTGCTGAGTTTTCTTACAGGAGCTGTTTCTAATTCGCCTGCTGGGCTTCACTCATTCTGTGGATTATGCTGTAAATTTCTAGTATATTTTAACCTTTGGTCGAAGTTAGTTTTCCTGTAAATCTTAGCATTGGAGAACTAGTTATTGTAGTTTACGGAGGCTGGCTTGTTATGGCTGTCTTTCCCAAAATTCTGACCAGGATGAATATTTTCTTTTAAAAATTATTCATTCTTATGTATATGAATGTTTTGCCTGAATGTATATATGTATACGATGTCAGAAGGCACTGGCTTCCAAGGACTGGAGTTGCAAACGGTTGTGAGCTGCCATGTAGGTGTAGAGAGCTGAACTGAGGTTCTCTGAAAGAACAGCTGGCGCTCTTAACCCCTGAGCCAATCTCTCCAGCCCCTGAATAGTTAGTTCCTTTGAAGCAATAATTTTGGTTATTTCAGCCCCTGGTGAAACGCCAGGCCTAGGTTTGCCTTATACCTGCCATTACTCTTTCTACACTAGAGGGCGATATAAGCCCAGGTTTCCTTACACCCATTGACGGTAAGTTGCCCATATTGACCTGGGAAGCAGCCTAGAGATAGACTTTAGTATCTTCCGATGGGTTAGTTTGACCAGTGCAGCATTGAGTCGTATGCTCATGTCTTGAGCCACATGCCTTGCCTAGCACTGACAGAATGCAGTCCTGCATCATTCTGCACTTCCCCAGGATATACTGCTGCTGGGAAAGGCAGTGCCTTGCCACCACATTGGATGACAAGTTGAGTTCTCCCGAGTCTCACCCGCACTGGACTTGTATGGTCACTGGTGCATGTAGGTTCCTGCCATGATTTAAGGTCAAACTCAAGATAGATGTGCTCGGCATAAAGACCTGTACTACCCTACACTGCTGACTTTTCTAATGTTTATATAATGCTTAATTTGGGGTGATACTGATTATATACACTCATGCATATTTGACCTAAAAATTTACTGTGACAGGGATGTAATGTTTGTATTTCAAATTTTAGGAGACTAGTTACAGAAAATAAAGAATGCTTGTCTCTTACCTACAGAAAAGGGCATTTTAACAAAATTCTATAACATTCTGTTGCTTTTAGCAGATATCTTAACTTTAGAGGAGTCATTTATCATTTACTAGGACCTTCATATTCAAATGTTCTGTAGCTAAAGGGGGGAATTCCGATTTTAGATTGTCTCCCCCTAATTTGGAATTCCTTGTGCATTGAACATTTTCTAATTCTAAAAGCACCATGGGGTTCTTAAACATCTTCCATGAATTAAAGATGTTTGCAATATTTAAGAGAGAAAATTGTGACTTGGGGCTCTTGGTGATCACTCCTGAGAAATGATTGGTGTTGGCTAAAATATGTTTTAAAGTAGTTTCATGTTATTTGATGTCATTTATAGTTGTAGTTCGATTCTGGCTTTTGAGCAAAAAGTAGAAAATCACTGTAGTTTAGAACTAGGTTAGGAACATTTAGAATCTTTTGTTTTAAGCTTCATTTTGAAGACGAGACCTTGGCAAATGTCAGGTCTCCTGAATCTATGGATAGGGCCAGGTCAGACCTGCACTGAACACAGTAAACTTTCTCGGTACAGAATTTCCATAAAAGCCATGGAGGCTTCTACTCTTTTCACTATTTTCAGATTTTGGAGAGACTGTCTCAGTCAGTCTGTCTCTATCCTAACTAGTCTGGAGCTTACCATGTGACCCAATCTGGCCTTGAACTTACAGCAAATGTCCAGACTCAACTACTAAGTGCTGAATTATAAGCAAACCACCATAGTTTCAGGGCTTACCTCAGCTACAAGCAATATAATTATTTGAAACTGAAATCTACTTTTTGGACCCAAGGAGATTGTAAATGTGCAATAATAATACATATGTTTACAAAATTTTTTGCTCCTAAATCTCTCGATATAGTAAATCTATTAAAATTCTAAATCTAATGATAAAGTGGATTGATTAGAACATAGCAAACCATGCTACGGTGATTTGGAAAAAAAAGGTCTACAGAGGCCCATAGGTTGTGTCACTATTAGGAGGTGAGGACTTGGAGTAGGTGTGACTTTGTTGGAGGAGACTCTTGACAAGGGCATGGGCTTTGAGGTCTCAGAAGCTCTACAGTTTTCTCCCAGCTGTCTGTGGATCAGAATGAAGAATTCTCAGCTCCTTTTACGCCTTCATGCTGCCTTGTTTCCCACCATGATGATAATGAACTAACACTCTAAACTATCAGGCAGCCCTGATAAAATATTTTCCTTTATAAGTGTTGCCATGGTCCTGTGACTCTTCACAACAATAGAAACCCCAAGACACATGCAATATTTTGTATCTAATGAAAAGAATGTATTTGAATTCCTCCCATGTGACCTCGAGGAGTTTTCAATATTATTATTGAATGATAGTAGTGATATATGGAGAAAACTAGACTGTAGGTTTTGCAATACAACAATAAATAACCTCTTGTTTAATGTAAAGCCACCTCTGGTGAAATAAGGACAATGGGAAACATAAGGCCTAGTTTGCAACATCAAAAGCTGACCCTGGTTTGCTAGTTGTTGCCATGGAATTTGTGGGAGGGTAGGGAGAAGAAAAAGCAAGCTCCCATTTGTCAATTCATGATCTTAGTGCATAAGCCATTGGTATTCTGTTGAGAAAAATTTCCCCTGTGCCCATGAGTTCCAGGTGCTTGCCCACTTTCTCTTCTATTAGTTTCAGTGGATCTGGTTTTATGTGGAGGTCCTTGATGCACTTGGACTTAAGCTTTGTGATAAGAATGGATCGATCTGCATTCTTCTCCATGTTGACCTCCAGTTGAACCAGCACCATTTGTTGAAAATGCTCTTTTTTCCATTGGATGGTTTTAGCTCCTTTTTCAAAGATCAAGTGACCATAGGTGTGTGGGTTCATTTCTTGGTCTTCAATTCTGTTCCACTGATCTCCTTGCCTGTCTCTGTATCAATATCATACACTTTTTATCACTATTGCTCTGTAATATGGCTTGAGGTCAGGGATGGTGATTCCCCCAGAAGTTCTGTTATTGTTGAGGAAAGTTTTCACTATCCTGAGTTTTGTTATTCCAAATGAACTTTGCAAACTGCTTTTTCTAACTCTGTGAAGAATTGACTTGGGATTTTGATGGGGATTGCATTGAATCTGTAGATTGCTTTCAGCAAGATGGCCATTTTTACTATATTAATCCTACTAATCTGTGAGCATGGAATATCTTTCCATCTTCTGAGATCTTCAATTTCTTTCTTCAGGGACTTGAAGTTCTTGTCATACAGATCTTTCACTTGCTTGGTTAGAGTCACACCAAGGTATTTTATATTATTTGTGAATAATGTGAAGGGTGTCATTTCCCTAATTTCTTTCTCAGTTTGTTTATTCTTTGAATAGAGGAGGCTACTGATTTGTTTGAGTTAAATTGCAAAGCTTCTGTAAAGCAAAGGACACTGTCTGTAGGACAAAACAGCAACCAACAGATTAAGAAAAGATCATTACCAATCCTACATCTGATAGAGGGCTAATATCCAATGTGCAAAAAACCTTTGACTCCAGAGAATCAAATAACCCTTTAAAAAATGGACTACAGATCTAAGCAAAGAATTTTCAATTGAGGAATATTGAATAGCTGAGAAGCACCAAAGAAATGTTCAACATCCTTAGTCATCAGGGAAATGCAAATCATAATAACCCTGAGATTCTACCTCATAACAGTCAAAATGGCTAAGATCAAAAACTCAGGTGACAACAGATGCTGGTGAGGATGTGGAGAAAGAGGAACACTCCTCTATTGTTGGTGGGATAGCAAGCTGGTACAACCATTCTGGAAATCAGTCTGGTGGTTCCTCAGAAAATTGGACATAGTACTACCTAAGGACCCAGCTATACCATGCCTTGGCATATACCCAAAAGAAGCTCCAAATATAACAAGGACACATGCTCCACTATGTTCATAGCAGCCTTATTTATAATAGCTAGAAGCTGGAAAGGACCCAGATGTCACTCAACAGAGGAATGGATACAGAAAATGTGGTACATTTACACAATGGAGCTATTAAAAACAATGACTTCATAGAATTCTTAGGCAAATGGATGGAACTAGAAAATATCATCCTGAGTGAGGTATCCCAATCACAAAAGAAGACACATGATATGTACTCATTGATAAGTGGATATTATCCCCAGAGCTCGGAACACCAAAGATACAATTCACAAGCCACATGAATCTCAAGAAGAAAGAAGACCAAAGTGTGGATGCTTCAGACCTTCTTCAAAGGGGGCACAAAAATACAGTAGGAAATATGAAGACATACTGAGGAGCAGAGACTGACAGAATGGTCATTCAGAGACTGCTCCACTTGGGAGATTCATCCTATATACAGATATCAAACCCAGACAAAAATTTGAATGCCAGGAAGTACATGCTGACAGAAGCCTGGTATAGCTGCCTCCTTAGAGGCTCTTTCAGAGCATGACAAATATCAAATACAGAGGCAGATACTTGCAGTCAACTCATCTATTGAACTGAGAATGGGGTCCTCAATGGAGGAGATAAAGGACTGAAGGAGCTGAAGAGGTTTGCAACCCCATAGGAAGAATGACAATATCAACCAACCAGATCCCCCAGTTCCCCCAGGGACTAAACCACCATCCCAGAGTACATAGGGATGGACCTATGAGTCCATCTGCATAGGTCGCAGAGGATGTTCTTCGGGCATCAGTGGGAGGAGAGGCCCTTGGTCCTGTCAAGGCTTGAATCTCCAGTGTAGTTGAATGTCAGGGTAGGGAAGTTGGAAGGAGTCAGTGGGTGGGTGAGGGAGCACCCTCATAGAAGCAGGGGGATGGGAGGTGGGACAGCAGGTTTCTGGAGGGGAAACTGGGAAAGGGATAATCTTTGAAATGTAAATTAAAAATTCAATAAAAAAAAAAGCAGCCAGTGCTCTTAACTCTGACTCACAGCTGCAGCCCAAATGGGAAACCTATACCACATAAACCCCTACCTCAAGAATCAGGGGCCATTCAGGAATAAGGCAACAAAAATGTTACAAGAGCTAGAGAGGACTAAAGCAAACCGCTCTTCTGAACATGACAGGATTGCTGTACTCAGGAACTCCAGCAGTGCTTACATAGCATCAAGCCAGACAACATTCTAGCACAGAGGGGGAAGGGGCTCACGAGCCCTGTCCTTCATACAGAATCTATGGATAGTTGATGAAGCAGTTAGTTCTCTGTAAGGGTATGCTCCTGATAGGTCAACCATGCTCCAATGGTTAGCCCAAACCCAGAAATATATGGGCTGCAGAAACTGGAAATTTTGGGTTGTTTTGTTTTGTTTGTTTGTTTGTTTGTTTGTTTTATAAAGAGAAAGTTGAAACATATAGTGGGACAGAGGTGGGTTTTCAAAGAGAAGTGAAAGGGAAGAAAAAAATGATTTAAATTATGATGTATGAAATTCTCAACGTTAATAAAAATACTTTTATTTTTATAAAAGAAAAGAAAAGGCAAGCTCCTAAAAATAGTGTATTCTGGGATCTCTCCCATATACAGAAAATCAAGGTTAAGCCCACCTGTGATAACCAGGTTATTTCTTAATTTGTTTCACTTTTACTTATTTATTCATTTATTCATGAAGACTCCTGAGTGCTTGTGTATGTGGTCATTTAGAACTCATCCTCTTTATGACTGCGCGTCTGTAACTCACTCTCTTCTTCAAATACCACCCCCAAATATAACCTAAGCCATGCTCATGTCTTTCTGTTGAGTATCAGACCCATCTAACATCACAGACTTCATATCCATCTCAAGATTTATTTAGTTGGTTTTCCATTCGCCCTGCATTGTGTGTTATTTCAAATTTCTCTGCAAAGTTTGAATTTTACTTTATTTGGGGAAGATATTGGGATACTGTCTTTATAGTCACCTAATCCTCCTTGTTAATCCAGCACAACAGGGTCAATGTAGGCAACTGTGTTTGTTGCAGGACCTTAAAAGGCTCTTGTCTTGCTTGTAGAACTGAGGACACAATCAATGTAAACTGACGAGCTTTTTATGATGCTAAAAGAGACTTCAGAGGTTGGTGCAGGCCTATCTACTCCTGGGAGCTTCAGATTTCACCAGAGGCCATGCTCTAGATGACCAAAGACAGTCTGTTAAGGACTGTCTCTATACTTTTATTAGGAAAAATTACCATGTGGGTAATGATTTCTGTTGAAAACTATTCCGTTTTGGATTATAAACTTAAGACTTTGGAAACTAGCCTCCAGGGATTTTTAGCAAAGGTGAACTGTGTTTTATTTTATCAGTTGAAGTATTAATTATTCAAGAATGTTTAAGTTATTAGAATGTATTTTAATCTATTGATTTGGGTTCAATGTCGGAGGGACAGGCTTCCTGTATCCCTGCCTACCTTTTGTGGCCAATCCACATTTTGTTTTGTAATTTTTAGTTGTTCATGGCAACTTATTCTGAAATCTTTGATGCCCTAGCTGACTTTATTCTTCTCAAGTCTTCTCATTTTGTATTACATCAAAGATGCCAGGAAGCTTAATAATATATAAGTATGTCATAGATACAAAGACTTTGCCCTTGTTTTAGGCCTAATGATCAAGTGCACAGAATCTTGACTACCTACAAGTACTTAGTTGTTGGTCTTCACAGTTATCTTTTTCTGAACATGGGGCTTCTATGCAGAGAAATATACAGTAAAAATTTAAACTTTCTTTTGGTGTATCTCATGAAGCAGATATTTGGCTTTTACAGTCTTACTTAATTTTAAATACTGGATGCAATGATAATGTCATTGACATTCCTAGGATTCATGATGCTATTTGGTACTACTTCCTGAAAGGCTACATTATTGTAAATTTTCTGTTATTGTGTTCACGTGAGGACATTTTATCCCCGAGTTCAAGAAATTCATCAAGTTCGTGTGGTGGCGGCTCGGCAGTGCAGCTCCCTGACAGATCCGGCCTCCCATGCTTCTCCCACCCCGCTCGCCATGATGCCCAAGAGGAAGGTTAGCCCGGATGGAGCTGCGAAGGCTGAGTCCACGCGCTGCTCTGCGAGGCCCTCTACCAAGCCCTCCCCTGCCAAGGTGGACGCCAAGCCGATAAAGGCCTCGGGAAAGGATAAAGCATCAGACAAAAAAAGCGCAGATCAAAGGGAAGAGGGGAGGGAAGAGCAAACAGGCTGAAGTGGCTGACCAGCAAACTACAGAGCTGCCTGCAGAAAATGGAGAGACAGAGTCCAGCCTCTGAGGAAGTGGTCCCTGCCTCCCTTCTTGTTCAATCCAGAGGAATATTTTTATCAACTATTTTGTAAATGCAAGTTTTTTAGTAGTTCTAGAAACATTTTTAAAAGGTGAGGGAATCCCACCTCATCCCATTTTTTAAGTGTAAATTTTTTAAGAGGTTAAATCATTTGCTAGTTGTTTATTTTTGGTACAACCAGAAAATAGCAGGATACTGAATCAGGAGAGGTTGTGACTGTCTCGGGGGTCACCATAACATTCCGTAGAGGGGGCTAGTTTTATATCCTACAGTACAAAGCACACTAAATGTCAATTTGGGGTCTCAGTCATGCATTCGTGTCTGGAATATTTTCAGTTCTATCTGGTCCTGTGTTTCTAGTAGATCCATTTTGTAAGAAAGCCAGTCTTTGGTCCTCGCCCTGTCAGAACTGTGATGTCTGTGGTCATGGCAGTCCGTTTTCCTAACAGTTGTGATAATGTGCTGTGGAAGATGGAGATTTTGCGTATATTCTGTGTGTGACATAAAACTGTGAATCGGTGGACCTGAGCATCATGAGCATTCGGTTGTTGTTAAGTCTGAGGCTGGAGCATCACTGGAATAAGTTCAACGAACAACAACATGTAACTCTTCATTTGGGTACCTGAACACAGTGTGACTCTTCAGAGTTTGGGTACGTGTGTGATAAGAATTGGAATGTCCGTGTACTCTACTCCTCGACCAATAAAATCTCAGTTGTGAAAGAGTAAAAAAAAAGGAAGAAAAAAAGAAATTCATTCAATGCACTGCTACATGGTGAAAGTCTCGGGTTTCTGCGTCACACTATATTAGTCACCTTTGTTTTCATCTTTAAATGTGTTTGAAATGTAAGCATCTCTTTGGTTCTTAAGTTTAATGTTTCCTTGTTGATTCCTTACACTGTGTACATTCACAGTTTGCTACAACCACAGTCACAAGCATAATATAATGAATAACTTAAGAAGTGGAGAATTAAACAACTCCAGGCCATTTTTATTAGGCTGGTTCTTATTCTTCACTACTTTCTTTTGATTAACTTGTATTATCATGGCTTTACATAATACACTAGCAATTTAAACCCAAAGTAGAATCTGATCAGGCTTATAAATTCTTTGTTTCCAGTGGCTCAAGCTTTCATAAAGTTAACAAAATAGATAATGACACATCCATTTATTAGTTAGAAACCATGATAGCAGGCTGGCTAAATGATTCTAGCAATTCATTTTTGTCATAGAATATATGGCATGTCTTAATTTTAGAGATAGTCAAACCTGTTTATAGTTATTCATTAATAAAAATATATCTGATTTTTACTAGTAAAATACAGTGCAAGTCCAGAAACCACTAAAACAATTTTGGTAGAAATATTTAATATGTTTTAGTAACAAAACAGGGTTCTTTTTGTTATTTTGCGAGGAAAACTGATGTTCAGCTTGTGTTTAACAATCACATCAGCATAGCATGGCTTATTTAACTAACTAGACAGGGTAGCAAATACTGTCTTCTATTGGTAAAATGTTTATTGGCCTATTAATTTTATACTAAAACTAATTTTCACTGTTAATTTCTTCTTAACATTACCAATATACAATTAACCAATTGATTAAAAATTCCCAACTTTCTAAAAGAGAAGACAAACCACAAGAAATGGAGAAAAGGTTCTAACTAGATCAAGTGGTTTGGATTTAATGAGATATTAGCTAGTTAATTAGTTTGAACAGTTGATTCATTTGGTACTGATAATTACAGCCTGTAATGTTTTTAGATTTGTGTACATAATTATTTTTCCTCTCACACATGACAACACACATATAATCTAGATACTGGTCTAATCTTAAGAATCATAGCATAACTTAAGAAAAGGATCATTTGACAGTGATATTAACTGTGTAAATTGTGTGCTAGATGGCCCCAGGAAGGACCTTAAAGCTCCCCATGCCTTCCTGGACTCAGAGCCTTGGGCAACCTCCCACTGTGGCTCTGTGCTTCACTGATTGGCTTTCAGGGGTTGATGAGAACATAAAATACAGATGTTTGCAGTGGGAGTACTTTGCAGATGGTTATTTTCGAAGCTCATGTCAGCCATGGGGCATAACTTGAGCCTGAACTCTGCCCAAGGAAAAATAATTTATAGCTAGTGACAGGCCGTCCAAGTTGTTACTTTCTCAAACCGCTTTTAGGCAACTGGAACGTTGACTGCAATTAGCATCAAAGAGTCCAACCGAAGCCAGATGCAAAACTACCTAACTGAACTCAGTGAAGATGATTGATTCACCGGTCAGTCTGAACTTTTTCCCGCCAAAAGCTAACTGATAAAAAGACTGGCAAAGTTTAGAATTATGACTAAGAACTTCTGTGATCCAGACTCAACTAAGCAGGGCTCAAAGGGGTACACTGAGACCAAAGTGACAATTAGGAAGCATGTGTAGGTCTGACTTAAGTCCTCTGAATACATGTTATGATTGTGTAGCTTGGTGTTCTTGTGGGACTTATACCCATGGGTGTAGGGGTTATCTCTGACTCTTGACTGCTTTTAGGACCCTTTTTCTCCTATAGGGTTGCCTCCTCCAGCCTTGATGTAGGCTATGTGCCTCGTAATATGGTAACTTTTTATGCTGAGTTCACTTGATATCCCTGAGAGAGCTAATCTTTTCTGAAGGGAATTGGGATCTGGAAGAAAGGGGAGTGGAGAGGGACTAGGGTAGTAGAGGGAGGAGTAACTGTGACCAGGATGTATGTAATACATGAGATAATACTAGTAGTAGTAATAATAATAATAATAATAATAATAATAATAATAATAATAATAATAATAATAATGACTTTTGTGATGCTGGCGCAAGGTTTGGAATTTGGAAAACAAGAAATTGTGGCCAGATGACAGCTTATCAGCATATGACGTTAACACAAGTAACCATAATACTTAGCAACTTCTAAGTATTATGGGTAGAGTATATTATCAAGGTTGCCAATAATGTGTTTTAACCAACAGAATGTAGCAGGCATGACACTGAACAAGTTCCAGGTCTAACTCTAGTCTTGATACTCCTGCTTTAGAGTCTCAGATCTTTGAATTCTTCATGCAAGAATCCCGAACTAGTTTGGTAGGTGATGAGAAACTGGTGGCCATTATAGTTCTACCCATAACCAAATGACTTTTCCACACTAGTGCTTTGAAGTTGATTGCCAGCTGACTGCAGATGCTGTATTTGCTGAGGAAAAAGAGGAGTTCCAGGGGAGTCCAGTACAAGGTACCAGTCCACAGAACCATCAGCTAAATAAACAGGTATTTGAAGCTACTAGACCCTTGCTTTTTTGTTTTGCTGGGAAAGGTAGGCTTCAGACTCTCTAATGCTCATTATACCATAGTAAGAATAACTACTTCTTGATTTCTTTTGCAAAATTTATACTTATACCATATTTCTTTAAATATAAGCAATGAACAAATCATTAGCATGAGTTTTCTCCTCTCCAAAGATGCTTGAATCTACACTCCTCAAACATAAGAATGAGAGAGCAATGAATTTGTCTGGGTACCATCTTCTTATGAAGCTAAAATGTAGATGGAACAGAAATATATTCAAATCAGAAAAGTTAAACAAACAAACACACAAAATCTGCCTTCATTTCACCTGTCTTTTTCTCTCAGTACCTGCACTCCAGTCATGGTCAAAGATCATTCTCAGGTGTTGTCCCTTAAGATAGAGTCCATGTTAATTTTTAAGATATGCTCTCTCAGTGACCTGGATATCACAGTATAGGCTAGGCTGGCTGGACTGTGAGCCTCTGGGCCCCCTGCCCCCTGTCTTCACTTCTCATGTCCCTGATTACAAACAACACTAACATTCCTGGAATGTTTACATGGGTGCTGGGGATGGAGTTTGGATGATTGGCCTTGGGATGAGAATTTTACTTGCTGAACTATCTCCCCAGGGCTTGGTTGTTCTTTAAAACACATATAGGAACACTTGTCCTAGAAGGTTAACAGCTCTACCACTTGTTTGTTTGTTTTCCAAGCCAGACACCAGAGTAATCACCTCAAAATGAGCAGCCAATGAGGAGCCCAGTAAACAAAACTTCTCTTAGACTCTTTCACGTCAGGGAAGGGCCAAGGTACGGACTATAAGAAAATAAAAGTGCCTTGGACTGGAGTATACGAAGATAAAAGTAATAATAATAATAACAAAGAAAATTAGAAAAGTCAACCGGAATGTATGCTGTGGGGATACTTACAACATCTTTCGACCATATTTAATAACACCCTATTACGATCATATTTAATAACCCCTAAAACACACTTGGCAGAGATGGCTGTGAAGGGCCAGAAGAAGCTGATATGCTTCTTAGTACACCATAAGAATGATTTCTTACACTGCTAAACATACTACTGTCCCTTCATTGTAAATGCAGTATAAAGGACATTAGCCAGTTTGGCTTCCAAATGGTTCTATTAAGATATATAATAAAGATATATAAAAAAGAGCAGATGGTGTTAAAGTAATTAAAAAGAATTAGTCACTATATTTCTTACCTTCTACTAGGTGATTCAGCAGGCTTTACTAATGAGCTTTGTTGAATCCAATTCTAAAAATAAGTATTTCAGCTAATGATGTGGCTTTTGATTAATGTGTATTTCCCTGCTACCATTTATTTCAATGACAATACTATCTCAGCTCTATGAAGACTCTCCTATCTCCTAATTTTTTTAACTCTGCCTGTTTACCTGAGAGGTTTTAAAAGAAGAGATCATACATAAGCTGACAATTTGTTCCCTTTCTTAGTTCTGTTCACATTACAGTTAATCATTAAAGTTTTGTAAGGTGAAGAAGACATCTACATTTCCTCTTCTGACATTGATATCTTCATATTTTGGTGGGGCAGTTTACCAGTTATGAGGGAGTGCTAAGATCCATGAGGTTTTTTTTTTCTTTTTTCCGGGGCTGGGGACCGAACCCAGGACCTTGTGCTTCCTAGGCAAGCGCTCTACCACTGAGCCAAATCCCCAACCCCTTGATCCATGAGTTTTTATGGTTAAGTAAGATTTTGTTTTACATATACACTTGATGTATCAAATATATCCTCCAAGCACAGTACTGGGAGTTAGCAGTAGAGCACAGGGTAAATATTGGCATTCTGAAAAAAATTGCGTGGTGGGTGAAGTAATAAATGTGTCGGGAAGCACACATTCTGATCTTAGTCTCTTTTATCCAATAACTATATTTTATTCTCAAAGCTGTCTTTAGAATAAGAAGCAGCCTTGATAAAATTGGCATACAGCCCTCAGAAAATAGTTAGTTCAATAGCCCTGAATACTGATCTTAGTGTTGTAACAAATAGCCTTCTAGTTCACATATTCCACAGAAGGCTTCAAACAACATGAAAATCCATGAAAACACATGTAATTGTGCTATGCAATACACCATTTATCTCTGGTTTTACTTTGGGAAACTCTCAAAACGTTCCTGTGCTAGGTATATGTACCTTGACACGATTGCATCTTCAAAAAGATACACAGGCATTTAAGTTCCACAGGTGAAGTGAGAAGCCATCTTTAAACTAGAATTCACATAGTAATACATTGAATTTCTCATGTACAGTGAAGGCATACTTTCCTTAGAGAGTTATTATTTAGCATCTCAGATTTTCCTGTGTGCCTTTTCCCCTAATTTACTTCTTTTCTTATCATTGTTTTGTCTATGAAATTCTTTATTTCTTGTTCAGAAAAGACTCAGATATGTTTTGGTTTCACAGTCTGCTCTGCTTGAAGAGGCTGGACAAGCCATAACTGTGAGATCTTGAAAACATACTCCTTCTTGCTACCATGAAAGACATTATGCTTCTTAAAAACAGTCCCCCCTACATCTAAGCCGTATTCACATACCTTTCATGGGATGCTTGCTATTACTTAGTAGAGAATCCTCCCTTCCTGGACCACTGCCTGGTGGACAGGTGGTAATTGACCTTTGTGGAATGCAGATAAATTTAGAAGTCCTGTCTTGTACACTGATGAATACTCTTCTGGCCCATCAATTACTTATTACCAGTAACCGAGGTAGGATAAGTGAATAAATAAAGTGTAAGTTACTGGAAACCAGAGAAGAAAGTATGCCCTACCATGGTGGTAGTGTGTCAATAGTCAAATATACCAATGGCTCAATATGTGGGAAATAATTGGTTTTTTTTTTTTATGTACTTAGTTCTCTAAGTTGACCTTTTATGTTTTCCTTGGGTAAGGATATGAGATGAAGACAGGGAATGGACTATAGTCCAATAGTTATTTCTAAACTTTCCTATTCTTTCCTTTCTGAGGGTGAGAACATCTTTGAGATGCTGCCTACTGAGCTAGTAAAGCTAGACTTATATTGTAATATGATAACAAGTGCTTCATAAAAGAAACTAGGCAATTTTGAAAAGCTAAAAGCTAAATACATCATAATAGTTAGGCATCCTTTAGAATTTAAGACAAAACAGATGCAAAAAGCAGCACTGTGAAATAAAGGCAAAGATGTCTTGGGGATAATGGCTTCTCAAAAGTCTAACTCTTTGAAACTTACTTCAAGAAACAAAGCAATAGCCATTCACAAATGTAGTGCTTACATAGCAATAGGAATGTCAACTTGTAAAACTAAGTCATGCTCACTTGTAAATGCTAAGCCTTATATGGGATCCAAAAATAAGGACAGCATTTTGATTATCAAAGCTTTCAAAATGACAAAGCAAAATCTAGCATACTCCTTTTCAACAAAGTAAAAGTACTAGTTGCTAAGAGTCTTATCATATTGTCCATTTTCTCCCTCTACTGGTTAGATTTCATCTCCTGAATTTATAGGTGCAGATCCTGTGCACCCACTGAGAGCAACACAAAACCAACACCTACCAGTATGTCCATTCTTTAGAAAACCTGGAAAGTGGAGTAGGTATTTTAGGATGTTTAGTCATGTGTTCTGAGTAAATTTTATACTTAAGTAATTTGGTGATTTTCTAGGACAGCATGATTTTAATATTTTGATAGTGAAATTTTGATCGAGAAAGCTATGTTAATCTAGACTTTGTCAGCTGAAAAGCTGAGATCCCAAGGAAGAAACATGGTCCTATCGCACCCTAGGTGTTCATTGTGAAGAAGAATGCCGAGTTGTAGTTTTTTTTTTTTGTTTGAAAGAGAAAAATCAGATTTGGAATATCCATCATGACAGTATCATGAAGTCAGAGTCAAAGAAGCCCAGGTGATAGAAACATGGCTGGGAAACAAATGTGCACATGGCATTGAGGATCTTGACACCATCTTTGCCCTGGTCCACATCATGGGTAATCTGCTTGCTCTTAGTGTTATAGGCATCAAATACATGATAGATAGGAGAAAAAAGGGTTAAAAATTCCCTGATATATACTTCTACTTGTATGTTTCAGCTCAGGCCTGGCTAATTAAAACATGACCTGACATGCTTCTTCATCCTGAACTTTTAGATTCTAACAAGGTTCCTAATATGCAGTTTGTATCAAACTGCATATCTCGGTGTATAGTAGAGTATATCCTGGATCCCAGTCAGAGCAGCTGCTTTTCAGCCAATCAGAGGCAGCTAATCTGTTACTGCGAGCCTAAGGAAGGCACACAGGTATCTTTAGCCAATGAGCTGATCAATTCTTGTACTGTGCATAGAAGAGTTTGGTTCTTTCCTGACTAGGTTGAGCTTTCTAAACTTCTCGTCATTCTGAGTACTGGATGACTAACACACCATCTCAAGCACATATAAACTTTACTAAATTTAGTCTGTATAACTTTTTAAAAATAGTTTAAGCCATATAAGGAAAGTCCTTTAAATTTATTCTGAAACAATTAGGCCTTTAAGAGTCTGATCAATAGAACTGCTGTGTGTGTGTGTGTGTGTGTGTGTGTGTGTGTATCTATATTAGTTTGTGTGTGTATGTATACACGTGCATACATATATATATATATGTTTATATACTAGAAAATTGCTTTTGATAATAAAATATACCAATATCAAAAGATGAAAACTGAGAAATAGACATGACAGAGCACACCTGAAATCCAGCACTTAGTAGGAGGAGACAAGATAATCAGAGGGTGGGTCAATCATGCAGTACTCAGGATTAAGTGAAGTTTAGTGAGCTCTACCTTGACTGTGGTTATCCTCTAGGGTATAGTTAGTTTGAGGGTACACAACACCTTGCCTAATGAAAAGGAAAAGTCAATGTAAATAAAACTATGTATCCACATTAAAATTGTTATAGGAAGAAGTGGTATTTTGAAGAGGAATAATTGATTTTAGATGAACTTGCTAAATGCATTTCCAAAATTAATATAACTGACTCACAGGTCCTAAAATTGCTGGAAGAACATTTATCTCCATTATTTGCAAGATGATATAATTTAATGCTCTACTTATTAACTAGTAAAGTAAAATATCATCTCATAAGTAGTTTTAGATATGTTCTAGGTTTGGTAAAGATAGTATTGAGATTACTTCCTAGCTTGAGTAAGAGTTGGAGACACAGAATTATTTTCATGAGCCTTATTTTTCCCACCATAATTTCCTATGTCATATCATAGACTTCCTACAGTGAGACATAAATGACATTTTAAAAGTCTAACACATTGCTGTGTTTTTCAGGGATGCTTAGTAGACAAGTATTTTTAGTTTGTGACTCTTGTGTTTCCAGGGTCGAGCGGGTTGCCTGTTTTCTTTTGTGTTTAGTGATAGCATTAGTAACTATGCTTGCTTTAGGCCAGGTACTAGAGAAGTGTGCTGGCCATGGACACTCCTTTGGACATTCCGTGGGGATTATCACTTGTGATGATATGAGGGAAACAGGATTGGACAAGGAGGAAGTTCAAGTGTGATGTGATTCTAGCAGAGTCTCATCCAGTCCCACAGGGAGGTCTGGGGTTGAAACAACGCTTCAGTGTGTTCTTGTTTGGGGCAGTGGACTCACCTTCACAATAGCTCACATACTAATTGCTGCTACACACTGAAACACATTAGGGAGTGGAAAGTCCGCAGGCCTATTTATTAGAATGTAGGCAATTCCCAGATGGGAACACAAGGGAGTGTCAGTCACCAATCATAGCTGCTAGCTGGCAGAATTCCTGGGGAAAGACGGGTCTCAGTACTGCAATGGAACCTACACCTCACACCACAAGCTTTACTACCTTGGATAAATGATGTTTACAGTAGAGATACATTACAATGTTCTCTGAGTGTATTCATTTGAACAGACTCATGAGGTGAAAAGAAAAGCAGGAGTGAGAATAAAGACATGTTTGGCAATTAGCAACTTGTCAATCAAGCCTCTTGGTCAGTTTTTGCTCATGTTTGAGTTCTTTTGTGCAACTTGGAATGCTGGGAGGATGTTTAAGTGTAGACTATGACAGTCATTTGGGTCCTAATTTCAAAAAGAAACATTGGATGTGAGTAGAGTGTTGTCATTTTATAAGGAGCCCATTAACTTCTGTAAATATTTCTTAAGTATAGCACATACTTATTTATGAAGAGTTTACTGTCTTGGGAAGGTAAGTCTGTTGAATTGTGAAGGGAAAGATGTTCAATAATCAAGATCTCTGAATTGTTTAGCATGCAAACATGTGCATTTTCATAAAAGTTAAATTAGAAGTTTAGCATGAATTCTGAAATGAATAATTTGTCTAAGTTATTTACTGTGAAAAGTTACACATCAGGCAAGAACTGGAAGCAAGTTAAAAAATACAAAAAAGCGCTGGGTCAAAGCTGGCACATACGCGCACCAGCAATGGCTCCAGTGACTTTTTGTGTTCATTCAGCCACGTTTCCAAAGACATTGAACTGCCAGGTAAATTCATTATTTGGTCACATGGAAAGCAAGCATCCAAGAAGACTATAGATTTATAGACATTCAGTTTGAGTTACAGAATCATTAAAAAACAGCTAGAAAGGAGAAAACTTTGGGCACCGTGGGTCTATATTTGTCTCTATCTTTTTATAGATATGTTTTTATACATATATCATCTTTGTCTCTATAAAGAAATCTTTGGACTTACAAGTTAGAGGGAGGTAAACATCTGTAGTTCACAATCTACAAGGGCAAATCCTATTAAAGAGAATGGGAGAGTTTCCATTCTTCATTTCTTTACCACCCCTAACTAGTGACCTTAAAGTCCATGGGACAAATCTGGGATGTAAGGTGATTTATTTCCCTCAGAGACCACAGGACCAAGGCTGTCAATGTCAACAGGTAGGACTTTTTTTCACACTAGAAAACTTGATTTCCACTGTGAACTAAAACCAAGCAAAACTAAAAACTAAAACATCGCAGAGATGCCAGTAACTATTCACGTTACATTCAGTGCTGTGACAACAAATCACAGTGACAAATAATCAAATTATGCCTCTAAATTAACAAAGACACTTGGTATAATACTATACTTGTGGGTCTATTTTGGCGGACTATATTTATTTAGCCATGTGTGTTTGCATGCATGTACTCTCTCTGTGTATACATGTGTTAATGGACCATGTGCATGCTTGTGCACACCAGTGGAGGACGTTGTGTATCCTGCCCTGTCACACTTAGCCTTACTGCCTTCAGACAGAGTCTCTACTTAAATTGAAACTGGCCACTGTCATTTAAGGTGGTGGCAATCTCTTGACTCTACACTCTTTCATGGCTGTGATTTTAGGTGTGTGTATTCATGCCTGTTGGATGCTTTGTTTATTTTTCATTTGTTTTTTTTGTTTTAGTTCTTTTGTTTTGTCTGCTCAGGTGTTCGTGTTTTCACAAGATCTGTTTTTAGCCACCAAGCTATCTCTCTGGCCCAGGTAGACTGTAGTTAAGTGAAAAAACTGAGTGCATGTTTTTTTTTTTTAATTCAATGACTAAGTCATCCTTGCCCTATATGATGAATTTATCATCAGATTTTATCAAATTTGAAAAGAATTAAAAAGTAAGGAATCACAGCCTATCTGCTATATAGACTATTCTATATCATCAGCATGGGGCTATTGTCTAACTGTGATCTTGGCTGTGATAATGCTCTCTACAGATCTTTTATTGAGAATTCAAGGATGGTGTTCTATTTATAGACTATTTTGGAGGTTCACATTTCATTGAACTCCAAACTGTGTTAGAAGGATTTTTTCTTTTTACTCGAAATTAGTTACAAAGAAAGGGAAAAAGAAAAAAAAACTGTTCTGTATAGAATGATATACTAACAGAAATTCTTTTAATATTGATGACATTAAAGCTTCTGAAATAAAGGAGGTGTGAAATGGAGAAAACAAATCATGCCATATTTTGTGTGGAACTCAACAAGAACTGCTACAGTGTCTTATCTATGGACATCTTTGGTACACCTTGATTAAAAAAAGTGATAAAGCAATGTGGTAGAGTCTACTTTTATTATTCCAGAGTTCAAAATAAATTAATTGTATAGATTGAAGTAACAGATGCTAATATGTGATCTCATTAAATATTCATATCCACTCAAACAGGTGGACATTACTATTCTGCGCTGTGACAGTGGGTTGGGGGACTGATACCTACTCTGACAAGGCACTACCTCTTAACAAAGGAGGGAAGAAAAGGCCCCCACCCCCCGTGGCCTTTAGAAATGTTCAATTTTCATGTCGGCTGCCTAGAACATTGGTGGGTGTTTGCTTCGTGTTTAGTCCCATTTAAACACTCTGTAGGGGATGGGATGAAGCAGTCATGAAGCAAATAATGTAACAGTCGAGAGACTGTTGGAAAGATCAGAAAGTTGTGCATATTCCTAGTGGCCAGAATGAGCCAGAGACAACGTGTGCCTTGGACTGGGTCTGCTACAGGTGATCCGTGTGCTGATTAGTGGTACAGTCCTCTAGGACTTCCTCGCTGATTTGATGGCGAGGCTGCCATAGAAGCCTCTGGTTTCTTCTAATGCCCTTCAGTCCTCAGCAGTGTGTCTGAGGAGCTCATTGACTTCTACTTTAGTTGCACTTCTCAGAAGTGAAATGATTAAATCACACAAGCATTCTGTTCTGAAAGTCTGACTCCTCAGGAAGGATACTCATTCCCCAAAGATCAGCAAAGAGCAGAGGCATCAGCCATGGTGAAACAGACACAGTGAGAGCTTTTGTCTGAGACAAAAGCCCCTAGGCCTCACAGGGCTTCATATTCTGGCTTCCTTTTATTCACCTACAACCGTGTAAAACCCATGGATATAAATTAGACATGCCGATGATTCGTAGACTTGGAATGGATTAAAACCACTCACTCCAGTACCACACACAGCAAAGAGCTTTGGAAATGTGTAGCTTTGGAAGATGGAGGACTGGTAGCTTGATTATGTTTCAGAAGAAGGGCACATACTTAACAATATGTGGTAACACAAATTAGACTTAGTGGACAAAAGAAAACAAAAACAAAATAAAACAGGATAAACAATTGGGTGTATAGGAAAACATGGATCTAGGAGTAGGGAGATGGAGGTAATATGAGCAAAACATGCTGTATGATATTCTTAAAGAACTACTTTTCAAAATGAGAGAAAAATAAAGTGAAGTAAAATCCTCTCCAGTTTTCTGACACTCTGATCTGACTGATAATGGAACACCTTTGAAAGTGTATGATTTCCTTATTGTTGAAAGGTCAGTGTACATATTAATACCCAAAGAACATCACATATTACTTAACCCAAGTACGGTCATCCATAGGTCTTTGCCCAACACAGATGCAATTTCCTTTTTCCCTCCTTGATTGTATTTTCTGTCCTAATCCTGACTTATAAGATCGAGGTCATGTAGAGCAGACAACATGCTCCATGAAGTAACATGAGTTAGTATGGTTGTACTAAGAACCAATAGCATTTGTACAGCTTAGTAATTGGTGAATAATACTTGGTCAGTTAAGTTTTTGTTTATTTCTACAAAAACAAAAGGTCATATTAATCTTTCTTGTCTGGTTTCCAACAACATTTGACTATGATAAAAATTAGCAATTAATTTTCTTTCAATTCTTCAAATAACATCTGAGTAAATGACAGAGACAGGCTTCCAATGTATAACTCTCCGGCCCCAGCTCCTGAGTGCTTGGGTTGTATACATGTAGCCCCACCTCTAGTCACAGGTGGGGTTTTTTTTAATGTCATATTTTCCTTGAGTTACTTACTGATCTATTTAATTTGTATATGTTCCAAAGACTGAGATCAATGGTTTTATTTTTATTTCTCACATGTTTGTTTAGACAAGAGTCAGAAACATATTAGACAGGCAAAGAATACAGTGAGGGTTAAGTTTCTAAAGCAGAGTCAGAGTCAATATGCTGTCTGCAGTTTGGAGTCTATAGCCTTTATATCTGTTGCTCCAATTTAACATTCACTTACACAGCTTGGAAATGTGTGGTTTTCATTTCATTCATCTGTCTGTCTGTGTATTTTGATGAAAGAGAGAGAGAGCAAAGTCTATGTTCTGCCTTCCTATGATTTTGCTTTCTGTGTTTGACGGCACCAAATCAGTAGGTAGAGGAAGGATTGCCCAAGCAAAGTGCTCACCCTGCCTTGGCCATGCTTTCAGTTTTGACTTAGGAAGTCACATTACAGACTCCACACTGGAGATGGGATTTCTTTAGTTGACTATCCTGATGGCAGCCCTGTGACAGTCTCCTTTCTCCTTCAAATTATAGCTGGCAAATCACAGTCCAGAAGATTACAGGCTGCTGTGCTGTCAGCGCTGTAGTTACTTATGACTTAGGAGATTGACATTTGTTATGGTCCCTAATGAGGTAGTTGAGATTTTCAAGTGTTCAGGAAAGTATGTGTCTCATACACTTGTCAGTGGAGACTAAAATTCTGGGGTCATATGACAATGACAGGTGCTGTTCAAACAGCCTGAGAGTAGACATTTCTGGAGACTGCTGACTAACGGGGAACAATGTCTCAGTAACTGTCAATACTTTTATTTGACAGGGACATGGTTATTTGTAGACAATCCTTAAGATGCCTGCTTCTTTCTTGTAACTTTTACTTGGCCAATCTGAATTGGATATAAATTTACAGCTCTTCAGTGACTGCTCTACATGGATGGAGGATTATCTTTCTCAAAACCAAATCTGAGACACATGGTTCTCACCTACATTCACTGTACAACTACAATTTGTAGAGCTCAGGAAGCAATGCCTCGGACAGTGTTGCTGCTGCTAGTTTCTCTTAAAGTAACACATCTAGTATTGACCTCTTGTCTACTACATCACTGTGCCATCTAGACCACTGTTTTTTTTTTTCTTTGCTTCTAAGACACACCTCTGTAACCCATTCTGCCTTTCTGCTATTTTTTGACTTGTTTATTCGTTGAAATAATGCTGGTTTTTTGTAGGTACCTGGTGAAATCCTGCCCACTCAACAACTTTTCAGATGGCAACTCTCTCTGCTTCATGCTTATATCCAGATGTTATAACAGACCTGCTCTTACGTCACTGAACTGGTGCTCTTTTGAGAGTGAAGGATTATATTTTCACTGTAGGTCCCCAATATCACTTAGCTTACAATATTGAAATGTTTTTAAAGAATATATTCACTAAGTTGCCCTATTCAATAGATAGTCATATCATTTGCCCAAAGGGGTTGGGAAGAACCAAATGAAACATTTATGGATAGATTGCTTGGCCCCTTCTAGTGATGGGTTTGGTCAGAGACTCATTCCAAATAAGCCAGTTTGCCAGGTTTGTAAAACAAGTCCTTAGGGAAGAAGGCAAGCAGAAACATTTCATTCCTGTCAGGGCAATTCTTTTATTCTTTAGGGACTTGACAAAATCCCGTCTTTTTCTATATACTTCTTTAAAACGCAGTACCTAAGCCATTGTCTTTGTAAAAATGGCAATGTACTATATATGAAGATGTTTTTATAAAAGCCCTACAGAGGGAATTATGTACTTATACCTACAAACCAATACAAACATTATAGAATTCATAAATAAACTAGTTGGAGAGTAAGGACCATTGTTATAATCTGCTGAGATGCTGAATATTAGTTATGAATATTTCCTGAGTCTTCGCTCTGCAGGTTTGGTTAACTCATTTTACCCTATAACATACTAAGTGGTAATACACTAAAGGACCCTGCCTTTCTTTTCTAACTCACTGTCCTTATCCCAGCCCTTATGTCATCACTGGCATTATCAGGAGTTCTAGAACAGCTGGAGACATCCAGCCCTACAGATCACTAATGTTCCATCACACCACCCCTGTGTCTTGGCTTCAGAGTTCAGAGTAGAACTTAAGTAACCATACTCTTCTTCCTGCACCCATCACTTCCAGAGTCTCCCCTCAGACTATTGGGTAGAAGTAGCAACTCCAGGCCCTCCCTTCCTGATAACAGCCCCATTTTTTTACTCTAGAGTATTGTGACTGTCCAGTCATGAATCTGAGGGGCAGTAGGGTCATAAGGAACCACTCTCTTTCTCTGTTTTTCCTTGTCACACAGTAGTGTTCTCTCCAGCCAGGGTTTAAAATGCCTGATAAGCAATTCTTCTTATAGTTCTCAACTTCAATGTTACAAAATATTTTAAGTACACACAGATTTTGAGAAATCATTTCAAGTCTGCTAAAAAACCACAAGTCTTACATTGCCTTAAAGCTAGAGCATATTTGTACTGCAGATTAATTTTAATATGACTTGTAACTAGGTATCAGGTTGTCACAGAATAAGGTATCTTTGACATCTTCAGAAAAAGATAGCACAGGGGTTAGAGTAGGCATTTGTGAAAAAAACGTCAAATGTTTTAATTTATAGAAGTGATATCAACCCAAAATGGTCATACCTAAGAGGCAACAGCAAAAGTTCTTTTATCTTTTAACTTTTCAAAGTCCATCAATTTCTCTATTGATAATTTAAAATGTAGAGCATATTTCTATATAGAAAGTCATTGATGATTTCGGATATATGTTTCTTTATGTATTTTATTGGTCAAAATGCATATTTAAAGCTAATCCTGAGATTTACTTTCATCAGTTTATTTTTGTTGTATAGGTAAAATTGTTTGGTTCTGTTCAATGATGTGACAAAAATCTGAGAGAAAAATTAAATCAGTGGTAGGAAAAAAAACCCATGTAAGTTATAAAAAAATAAATTTGACACAATCTAAATGTTTTATGCACAACCTAGTCAATATAACTACTCATTGAGATGATTAATAATTCAGTTGGCAAGAACTTCTGACATCTTTCCTTTTAGCTGCAAAGTAAACTGGGATAATTTGGAATTAAACATGTTTAATTTGGGTCATAGTGGAAGCAATAACTTCCATGTCCCCTTTCCAAGTGGAAGGATATAGTGGAAGTCTAAATTGGGAAGGAGCTCAGAAGTTATCTGGTACAGATTTTCACTTTTCTGTGAGAAGGCCTGTGGTTGATGAGGAATGAAACTGAACTTTTTGCAAACAATTACTAACGTTTGGTCTAAAATCTTTTTCTTTTTATGATATCACAGAATCTTTATGTTAAGTCCAATATAAAATGGGTTTCACCATTTAGATTTGTTATCATTATCTTCCTGATGTTTCTCAAAATATTTTTAAAAACAAAGGAACCTTGATATCAACAATAATATTTTACATAGAAATTTAATTGGGTCAAACTTACCAGTTATTATTGAAAGAAATTCTGGCCTGTATCACTGTCTTTAGCATATATTCTATTGCCTTTCTCCCTTTGTCACTAAGTTCTGTTTGTCTCAATGAGTCCATAGAGCAGGGGCCTTCCCTAACTTTTTAATGGAGTTCAGAAGCTGGCGTGGCTGTGCTATGCAGTGCATCGGGTTTCTCTCTCCATGTGGCCACTTACCATGCATGTGTGTAATATTCAATTTCACAAAATGCAGAGATTGGACAGATAAGACACATTCATGTCTGTGAATGTTTAATGGGAGCTAAGTGAACATGTATGACTATGAGTTGCAGATTTCACCTTAATAACTGAGGAGAAACTGATGAGTTTCGAGAAGCTACTATTTCTTAAGGAACAAGACAGACTCACTTATTTCATGCATTACAGTTAATAATTTTTGAAAGAGGAGAGTA
Source organism: Rattus rattus (assembly GCF_011064425.1). Lineage (NCBI taxonomy): Eukaryota > Metazoa > Chordata > Mammalia > Rodentia > Muridae > Rattus > Rattus rattus. Next base: position 6,042,824 of record NC_046161.1, read on the forward strand.
GCCTCTTTATGTAGCAATGAGACTTCTCAAAACAACATGAAAACAGCAATGCTATCATTAAACTAATTTAGCAAGGGCAAAGTAACCACACTCACATACAAATTAACTGCAGAATTCCTGTTGGGGTTTGAAATGCTATTTTCAGTTTGTAGTAGAAAAATGACATGGGATATTTCTCTATGTTTTTCTTGATCTTTTATAGATGAAACATTTTTACATTTGAATCAAAACATGTAAAATTACTACACAAGAAGCAAAAGTATAAAAACTTACAGCCCTGATGCTTTCAAAATGTCCACCTTCTTTCTCAAAATCAATAGGTTGTCCTTTTAGTGTCCAGTAGAAAGTGACATCCAAACTGGAGTCGTGCATGGCTTTGCAGTTAAGGACAATGCTCTCTCCAACAGTTAACTCTGTTCTTTTAGGAGTAAGCTCTATCCTTGTGGGTTCTATTGGGGTAGAAAGACATGCATTAGTAAAATCTCCTCCATATAGCTCACATCCCCCCAAACTGTAGAGAAAGCTTAACCATGGAACAGGAACAGTCTACAGATTTTGATTTTGTATTTTCAACTACATCATCAAAAATGAAAACACTAAGATTTTGTTTGTTCATTTGTTTTGGTAGCTACATGTTTTATTATATTTTTCTAAAGGATTAATGGTTTTAGACTTTCTACTTTGTTTATGCTTGAACTTGAACAAAAGGACAAGTGATTCTAAAACTAGAAGCAAGGACTAGACAGGTGGTTAGATGGTGAAGAGTGCTTGCTGATCTTGTAGAGGACAAGATACACTTCTAAGAACAGCTCCTAACTGCCTGTAACACTGTTCTAGGGGATCTGGTACCCTCTCTGAGAGCTATGGGTACTAGGCATACATATTGTTCCCATATACACATGTGGACAAAACAGCTATACATGTGAAATACAATGCAAAACATCTAAAAGCAACATGTGGCCTCATGGAAAAAAGAATACAGGAAAGGAAAGGAGAAGCTGGAACTTCTCTGATCATCTTTATAGATACTTAAATAAAGAAAACGTATACAATAAAAGATTATATATACATAAATATATAAACATATATATATATATATATTATATATATAAATCTGGAGGCAGAATGCATAGGGAATTTGTAAGCTTAAAATACAAGAACTCTGTCCCATTACTGCCTCAGTAAGCTAAAAGTGTGATCCTACCATCTTGGTCTCGCTTTGTGCTGTACAAAATCCTCTGTGATCTGAGGAGGGGCAGAAGAGGCACTGTCTGTCTAATTATAAGATATCATTTTTGATGCTTTGTGCTTTACCTATATAAAACCTTTAAAATGTGAGTGGTCATAATTTTAGTTCAGCAACAGTATTCTAACTGCTTACTAGTTACAATTGAATTTTAATACCTGACATTTTAGTACTGTTTTTATGGTCTGAGAGGAATATTGAACCAATGAAACAGTATCAGTCATGTACCCAAGATGGTAATGTGATGTGTTGTGAATATTGTAAGGCGGGATGGAGACAGGCTTTTGTTTTTTCTCTCCTCTCCTCCTTAGAGTCTTCATATGGACAAGGAAAGACATAGGTAAGTAGTTTACGAATGAGCTTCATTTTCTTCCATTCTCTTTCAATCCTGAGAGGCAACTTCCTCAAGAAAACATGACTCCTAGCTATCTATGGGGTCTTTTCATGCCTAATGCATCTCAGAGAAGTTCTGAGGAGGAAAAATGCAAGTTGAGGGCAAGAGTGGCATTTTGAAGATTAAATTAGATCTCTTGAGCATTTTCAGTTAAGGAAGAACACTTACTATTGATAAATGTTTGTGGATCCCTCATTACCTTATCAGACTATAGGAACCTTATCACAGGTGGGAACAGACAAAGACTGGACCACTGGGTTGGATGCCAGTAATGTTTGATAGACATGCAGTTTTCTAACTAAACATTTTCAACTAAAATGACAGCATCACAAGTAGGAGCCATTGTTCCAAGCTGTTTCCAGTCTTTAAATGGTGGAAGTGAAATTTGTGTTAGTTCTGTGTTCCTAACAAACTTTAAAACTAAGCCATTCACTCCAACCAATACAAAGGCATATACATGCACACTGTATTTACTTCTCTTTGTTATTATTTTTTTCTGATGGTAAGGCTAGGAAGCCAAAGATGTAAAACATCAGGCACATTATCTTTTCCCTTACCTTTGACAGACACGGAAGCTATGATCTCCGCAGAACCGAAGATGTTCACCCCTTGGCAAATGTACTTTCCCTCATCTGCTTTAGAAGCATTGAGGATCCGCAGGCTTCCGTCTGGAAGAATAGCTATTCTGAAAATTATTAAAAAAGGGTTTGTTCTCATTTTAATTCAAAGCACCTGTATGGCAAGAACTTCTGGTGAAGTCCAAACTGCATATCTCTGGTGAGAGATTACGAGGAAGGGTCCCTGTTGAAAATAAGAAGTGATATGGAAGGAAGCCCTTGGTCCTGCCAAGACTGAACCCCCAGTGAACGTGATTGTTGGGGGAGCGGGCGGTAATGTGGGTAGGATGGGGAGGTGAACACCCATATAGAGGGGGAGGGGGAGGGGTTAGGGGGATGTTGGCCTGGAAACCGGGAAAAGGAATGACAATCGAAATGTAAATAAGAAATACTCAAGTTAATAAAGATAAAAAAAAATAAGAAGTGATCGATGTTTGCTACGTTTCACAATTGGATGCTATAAACTCACTTAATATCTTCTTTATCCGAAAGACGAAGAAACTTGCAAGTTACTTCTCTTGTGATAGTTTTTGACAGTTAATTTTAAAAGTGGCAGAGAAAGGTGACCTTAAATTTAGCTATTAAAGCTTGATACTCTAATATCACCTAGCCATATTTTAATACCAAACTTATGTATTTCACCTTAAAGCAAAGGTGACCTCAAAAATCAAATAGAAAAAGAAACATGATAAAAGCACAGAGGAGGACTCGTACAGACATAAAATTAACTGTTCGCAGCTGAGCCGTGATTAATGGCTTCCTCAGCACCATCCTGGGTGAAAGGCATGGAAATGTAGCCTGCTAACTGGGTTCTTCACACTACACTCTCTAGTGCAGGACTGTGATAGTCCAGTCTGCAGCTGCTCTCTTACATGACCTTTGGTAAAAGCGGACCTTCAGTTTCCTATAAGGGTGATGAATTGAAGGATTATTAAAAGTTTTAGAAGTTCAGTGCAAATGAGGTTGACATTTGCAATGACCAAATTACCCCATGTATTTATCATTCCGGGAATTTATGCACTTCAGATTTAATTAGCACTTTGGTCCTTTCTTCCCTTATGTGCTTGTGAAGTGTAACCCACTATTTTGTGAGCACAGCAATCTGCACCAGCTTCTTGATGTGAAGAAGCAGCCTTTGGGCTTTAGGTGGTCTGTTCGTAGACTCTAGACCAACTTCTTTGGCAATCAGGAAGTCACAGACTGACTATGAGAGTAAGAAACAGTGGCATTAGTGAATCTAAAACCCCGGAATTAAGCCCTAAGTTTTTTGACAACTGCTTACTCCATGGTAGTATTATAACCCTAACCTGTGAATATTAAAGAAAACATGCCTGCACTTGGTTTACTGAGCTACTTCATGTTCTTCTAGGATGTATGTTCAGTGTGGCTTGTCTCCTGGGCCTGACTGCTGTATAGAACTTTGAACATCATAACAATTGATAGAAGATTCTGGGCTGTTAAAAGGTAGTGTCTAATGAATGTACACACTGCCATGCATAAAGATACCTGTTTAAACTATATGGTTTTAATTATAGCTCACTCTTGATTTGCAAGATGAAAGGATGAAGGTCAACTCAGAATCAAGACAGACAACAATTAGAGAACTTGTCTTCTAGTTCATCTGGAGAGAGAATACTTGAGATCCATGGAAAATACAGAGCCTGTAAACACCATGTAATCTGTGGTGGGAGTGACTCAGCAGTTAAAAGCACTTGTTGCACATGAAGAGGACCTGAGTTTAGTTCACAGCTCCTCTGCGTGGGAGCTCACAATTGTCTGTAAACCTAGCTCTGGGGTAAATGATGCCCTCTTTTGACCTCCATGGTTTTACACGCGCGCACGCACGCGCACACACACACACACACACACACACACACACACACACAGAGACACACACAGAGACACACACACACACACAAACACACACACAGACACAGAGAGAGAGAGAGAGAGAGAGAGAGAGAGAGAAACATGAATATAACTAAAAACAAAATATTATTAAAGGTTACATAATCCCTCACACATGCACATGTATACAGAAATGAAATAAAAAATTTTAAGGTTACATAATCCTTCAATTGATCATTATTTGGAAAATAATCATTTATTTTGAAACAAGGAAATGGTGAATTTTTTCTGATATATCCCCCAAAAAATATAGTAAAAAATATATTTGAAAGCAAAAAGTATATTTTTTATATACAGAACTCCATATTTTTGTATGAATTATAGGCTGTTGACATTTACTTTATTAAATCTTTCACAGATAGTTAATATCTTGAAAATGTTTAGATTTTACCAACTTGAAAAAAGTGTAATATAACAGTAAAGAAGTATGGCTTCAAAATTCATCTGTTTTAAAGAAATACCTGTATGTCAGACTCTGGCAGTATTTCAGCTCTGGATTTTAGATGAGTGTAATCTTACTGACAAAAGATATCCTAATTCCCTTTCTCTTGCTGTGATAAATTATCCTGAGCAGAAAATGAAGTCATGGAAGAAAATATTAACTTTAGTTCACAGTTCTGGGTCCATCATAGCAGGGAGGTCCAGGCAGGACCTCAAAGGATGTATTTATATTCACACCCAAGAGCAGGGAGAGGATAGATATGTGCATATCTGCCAGTATTCAGCTTGTTTTCAGTACTTACACAGTCCAAGATCCCCCTCCCTAAGGAATGGTGCTGCTCACAATGGGCTGTCTTTTTACATCAATTAACATAATTAAACAATCCCCATAGACATATCCACAGGCCAACCTGACTTAGACAATTACTTGCTGAAAATTTTTTCCAAGGTGTTTCTAGACTATGTCAACTTGATAATTAAAATCAAACATCACATTAAGTAACAGATTTTTATTCTAAAAAATGAGATATGAATATGCCTGTACTTTGGATCACTAGTCTATTAGGGACAATTAAGGTTTTTGAATGCTATGATATTCATCCGTTAAATATCAGAGTCTGTCATTTAACTAAAATCTTACCTTCTGATTTAAAATGTAAATCTTCACCTGTTTTTTTTTTCTAACTTGGAAAAGACAAAGCAGATAATGAATATGATTTACAATCATAATGTCTGGCTACTACACACATAGTTACTTAGATAACTGAAGACTAAATTAATATTTCCAGCCTCATTATCTTCTGCTCTTTCTTGTTACTTTTCACAACTATATTTTGGGATGTTCAGATTTGGGGGAGTAATTATGTTAAGGTATCCTTGAACTTGAAGTTGGATAACAAAGGGGTGGGGAGAAGAAGCCAGCATATTACCTTGACGTGAAGCTCTACTAGCTCCAGTTTCTAGATTCCTTGAGTTTTGTTCTCATCTATAATTAATGACTAGATCTCTGTCTCATTAATCTGGCCAGTGCCCTAACCTATCAGCAATGCCATTGGCGCACAGGACATATGGTTAAAAACTCGATGTATGTGTTTACTTCCATGGTCAATTCCATTCTATCTTGGATCTCCTGTTGCACTTCTTCACATAGTGTAGATCTTTCACAGAGACTGTTTATCTAAGGAAGGAAACAAGTTATTTTGATGCTGCCATATTGTTTAGTGGCTATGTCAATCATTTCTACTGTACTGGCAGAGGATCTGAGAGAATGAATTTAAAAGGAGGAGAGATTTAAATTAGCTCAGTGAAAGAGTCTCTCCTCCATTATTGTCTGGCTCCATTGCTTTGGGCCTGAGGGAAGGCAGAACATAATAGAGGTGCATGTGAAGTAGGAAACCTCACCTACTAGAATCCAGCATCCAGAGAGTAAAGGATGACCTAGGAATAAGATCTGCCAGGTTAGAGTATTTCCTGAGTTACTTGCTTTCCTATGTCCTGCCTCCCAGGTACCTCCATGCCAATAAAGACTGTACTAATACCACTATTAAATTGTAAATGCATCAATCTAGTTATGACACCATCATTTTCATGATGTGATAACCTCTTAATAGTCAATACTAAAGAAGAGTTTTGGAGATGCCTGGTGTCTAACCCCTGACAGTGATTGACTTCCTTTTGTAAAGCTTTATCTCCTTCCCTCAGTCCCTGCCCTCCCCATTTCCCTTCCCACTCCATTTCCTTGTACTTCATTCCCTTCTGGCTTTTTCATTGTTTTCATATTTGATTGGATATTTTCTTTATCTACATTTCAAATGTTATCCCATTTACCGATATCCCCTCTGGAAAGCCATATCCCATACCCGACCCCTGCCTAAATGAGGCTGCCCCCCCACCCAGTGACCTACTTCCTCACGCCTGCCTCCCTACCCTGGAATTCCTTTACACTGGGGCATCAAATCTTCACAGGACCAAGGGTTTTTCTTCCCACTGATGCCCAACATGGCCTTCCTACATTTGTGGCTAAAGCCATAAGTCGCTCCACATGTACTCTTTGATTGGTGGTTTAGTCCCTGGGAGATCTAGGGTTTCTGATTGGTTGATATTGTTGGTCTTCCTATGAGGTTGTGAACCCCCTCAGCCACCTCAGTGCTTTCTCTAACTCCTCCATTGGGAACTCAGTTCTCAGTCCAGTGCTTGGTCTTTCTTCGTCAGTTTCATGTAGTCTGTTAATCGTATTTTGGGTATTCTGAGTTTTGGGGCTAATATCCACTTATCAGTGAGTGCATATCATGTGTGTTCTTTTGAGATTGGGTTACCTCACCCAGTATATTTTCTAGTTCCATTCATTTGCCTAAGAATTTTATGAAGTCACTGTTTTTAAAGCAGAGTAGTATTTTACTGTGTAAATGTACCACATTTTCTGTATCCATTCCTCTGTTGAAGGCCATCTGGGTGCTTTCTAGCTTCTGGCTATTATAAATAAGGCTACTATGAACATAGTGGAGCACATGTCCTTGTTATATGCTGGAGCATCTTTTGGATATATGCCCAGCTGGGCATCAAAGAGAGAAGAAGCCCTCGGTCCTGCAAAGGCTAGACCCCCTAGTGTATGGGAATGTCAGGGTGGGGAGTCAGGGAGGGGTGGGTATTTGGGTAGTGGAAAGGGGACACCATTGATATGTAAATAAAAATATACAATAAAAAAACAAAACAAAGAATGGATCAATTTGCATTCTTCTACATGCTGACCTCCAGTTGAACCAGTACCATTTATTGAAAATGCTATCTTTTTTCCACTGGTTGGTTTTAGCTCCTTTGTCAAAGATCAAAGGACCATCATTGTGTGGGTTCATTACTGGATCTTCAGTTCTATTCCATTGATCTACCTGCCTGTCTCTGTACTAAAACCACACAGTTTTTTTTATATATATATATATATAATCACTATTGCTCTATAATACAGCTTGAGGTAAGGGATAGTGATTCTCCCAGAAGGTCTGTTATTGTTGAGTATAGATTTCGCTATCCTGGATTTTTTGTTATTCCAAATAATTTGCAAATTGCTCTTCCTCATTCTATAAAGAATTGGGTTGGAATTTTGATGGGGATTGCATTGAATCTGTAGATTGCTTTTGGCAAAATGGCCATTTTCAGAATATTAATCCTGCCAATCTATGAGTATGGGAGGCCATTCCATCTTCTGAGATCTTCTTCAATTTCTTCCTTCGAAGATTTGAAGTTCTTGTCATACAGATCTTTAACTTGCTTGGTTAGAGTCACCCTAATGTTTTTTTTGTTTTGTTTTGTTTTGTTTTGTTTTATTTTGTTTTGTTTTTCTTGTGACTATTGTGAAGGGTATCATTTCTGTAATTTCTTTCTATTTCTACCTGTTTATCCTTTGAGTAGAAGAAGGCTACTGAGTTGTTCCAGCTCATTTTATGCCCAGCCTCTTTGCTTAAGTTGTTTATCAGGTTTAGGGGTTCTCTGGTGGAATTGTTAGGATCATTTAAGTACACTGCAATATCATCTGTAAATAGTGATATTTTGACTTCTTCCTTTCCAAATTATATCTCCGTGACCTCCTCTGTTGTCTGATTGATCTGGCTAGGATTTTGAGTAATATATTGAGTAGTTAGGGAGAGAGTGGGCAGCCTTCTCTAGTCCCCAAGTTTAGAAGAATTGCTTCAAGTTTCTCTGCATTTAGTTTGATGTCGGCTTCTGGTTTGCTGTATATTGCTTTTACTATGTTTAGTTATGGACCTTGAATTCCAGGTCTTTCCAAGACTTTTATCATGAAGGGGTTTTAAATTTTGTCAAATGATTATTAAGCATCTAATGGGATGGTCATTTGTTTTTTCTTTGAGTTTGTTTATATAGAAGATTACCTTGATAGATTTCTGTATATTGAACCATCCCTGTATCCCTGGGGAGAAACCTACTTTATCTTGATGAATGATTTTTCTGGTGGGTTCTTGGATTCGGTTTGCGAGAATTTTATTGAATAATTTTACATCGATATTCATAAGGGAAATTGGTCTGAAGTTCATTTTCTTTATTGGGTCTTTGTGTGGTTTAAGTATAAGCCTAATTGTTGCTTCATAGAATGAATTGTGTAGTGTTCCTCCTGTTTCTGTTTTGTGGAATAGTTTGAAGAGCATTGGTATTGTCTTCTTTGAAAGTTTGACAGATTTCTGCACTAAACCCGTCTGATGCTGGGTTTTGTTTTGTTGCTTTGTTTTGTTTTGTTTTTGCTGTTCTTGAGAGACTTGTAATGACTGCTTCTATTTCTTTAGGGATTATGAGAGTGTTTAGATGGTTTATCTGATCTTGATTCAACTTTACTACCTGGCATCTCTCTAGAAAATTGTCCATTCCATCCAGATTTTTGAGTTTCGTTGAGTATAGGATTTTGTGGTAGGATCTGATAATTTTTTAATTTTCTGAGTTTGTGTTATTATGTTTCCCTTTTCATTTCTGATTTTGTGAATTTGGATACTGTCTCTGTGCCCTCCAGGTTTTGTTGATTCTTTGAATAGTTCTTTTTGTTTCTACTTGGTTGATTTCAGCCCTGAATTACATTATTTCATGCCATGTACTCCTCTTGGGTGTTTTTGCTTTTTTTTTTTTTGTTCTAGAGCTTATAATTGTGCTGTCAAGCCCTTTGTGGATGCTCTCTTCAGTTTCTTTTTGGAGGCACCAAGAGCTATGAGTTTTCCTCTTAGCACTGCTTTCATTGTGTCCCATAAGTTTGGGTATATTCTGCCTTCATTTTCATTAAATTCTAAAAAGTCTTTAATTTCTTTATTTTTTCCTTGACCAAGTTATTATTGAGTAGAGCATTGTTTATCTTCCTTGTGTTTGTGGGATTTCTGGAGTTTTTTGTTTGTTTGTTTGTTTCTTTGGGGGTTTGTTTTGTTCTTTTGTTATTGAAGACCAGCCTTAGTTCTTGGTGATCTCATAGAATTCAATCTTCTTGAATCTGTTGGGGCCTGTTTTGTGACCTATTTTTTGCTCAGTTTTGGAGAAGGTACCATGAGATAGTGAGAAGAATGTATATTCTTTTTTGTTTAGAATGAAATATTCTACAGAGATCTGTTAAGTCCATTTGGTTCACAACTTTTGTTAGTTTCACTGTGTTTCTGATTAGTTTCTGCATCCATGATCTCTCCATTGATGAGAATGCAGTGTGAAATCTCCCACTATCATTATGTGAAGTGCAATGCGTGCTTTGTAAGATTTCTTTTATGAATGTGGGTGTCCTTGCATTTGGAGCATAGATATTCAGATTTGACAGTTCATCTTGGTAGATTTTTTTCTTTGATGTGCATGAAGTGTCCTTCCTTATCTTCTTTTGATAACTTTTGGTTGAAATTCATTTTTATTCAATATCAGAATGGCTATTTCACCTTGTTTCTTGGGACCATTTAATTGGAAATTTTTTTCTCCAGCCTTTTACTCTGAGGTAGTTTCTCTCCTTGTTACCGAGGTGCATTTTCTGTAAGAAGCAAAATGCAGGGTCCTGTTTAAATATGCAGTCAGTTAGTCTATGTCTCTTTTGGAGGAATTGAGTTCATTGATGTTAAGAGATATTAAGAAAAAGTGATTGTTGTTTCTGTCATTTTTGCTGTTAGAGGTTGAATTATGTTTGCATAATTTTGGGGCTTGTTGTAAGAAGATTACTTTCTTGCTTTTTCTCCGGTGTAGTTTCTCTCCTTGTAATGTATGATGTAATTCTGGTAGGTCTGCCTTTATATGTTTCTTGACCTTTTTTCTTTTTTTGTGTTTTGTGCATTTGGTATTTTGATTATTATGTACCAAAAGGAATTTCTTTTTTAGATCCTATCTATTTGGAGTTCTGTAGGCTTCTTGTATGGTCATTGGCATCTCTTTCTTTAGGTTAGGAAAGTTTTCTTCTATAATTTTGTGGAAGATATTTACTGGCCCTTTAATTTGGTAATCTTTGCTCTTTTCTATACCTATTATCCTTAGATTTGATCTTCTCATTGTGTTCTGGATTTCCTGGATGTTTTGGGTTTGGAGTTGTTGCATTTGCATTTTCTTTGACTATTGTGTCAATGTTTTCTATGGTATCTTCTGCCCCTGAGATTCTCTCTTCTATCTCTTGTATTCTGTTGGTGATGCTTGCATCTATGACTCCTGATCTATTTCCTAGGTTTTTCTATCTCCAGGGTTGTCCCCTTTTGTGATTTCTTTATTGTTTCTATTTTTATTTTCAGATCCTGGATGGGTTTGTTCAATTCCTTCACCTGTTTGGTTGTGTGTTCCGGTAATTAATTAAGGTATTTTTGTTTTTCCTCTTTAAGGGCTTCTTACTTGTTTACCTGTGTTATCCTGTATTTCTTTAAGGGACTATTTATGCCCTTCTTAAAGTTCTCTATCATCAACATGAGAAGCAATTTTAAATCCAAATCTTGCTTTTCCAGTTTGATGGGGTATCCAAGACTTGCTGTAGTGCATGAACTGGATTCTGATGATGCCAACTTGCCTTGGTTTCTGTTGCTTATGCTTTTTTGCTTGCCTCTTGCCCTCTGATTATCTCTAGTGCTACCTGCTGTTGCAATCTCTGACTACAGCCTGTCCCTCCTTTGATCCTGGTTGTGTCAGAACTCTTCAGAAACCAGCTGTCCCTGTGTTCCTATGATTCTGGGATCCTGAGATCCTGAGATCCTGAGTGTATCAGAACTCCTCAGAATCCAGTTGTTCCTGTAATCCTGTGATTCAGTGATCCTGTGGTCTCATGATCCTGATATCCTGGGTGTGTCAGAGCTCCTGGGAGTCTAGCTGCCTCTGAGAGCATGAAATCCTGGTGTGACCAAGTTCCTGAGATCCTGTTGTGTCAGGGCCCCTGGGGCTTTCTCTGGGTGTGGCAGGAGTAGGTGGGGAGCCAGAGCCCTGGATTTGCTTCCAGCATAGGTGGAAGTTGGAAGGAACCTGTGCTTCTGGCTGGCAGGGTTTGTGTTTCCCTTGTTCCTGTAGGGGGTCCCAGTTACTCTGGGTGTTGGGATAAATGTGACCTCAATTGTAATTTTGAGTGTGTCAGAGCTCCAGTGCTCCTGGTTGTGTTCAATCTCCTGTGAGTTGAGCTTCCTCTGTAATCCTGTGACCCTGGGTGTTTCAGAGCACCAAGGAGTCAAGTTCCCTCTCGATGTTGTAAGAGTGGATGCAGAGCCAGCATCCCAGGTCTGCTCAGGGTCCAGGTTCGGACTGAAAGGAACCCATGCCACTGTTTGGGTGAGGATTCCTGTGTCCCTTGATCCTGGTGGACCCAGTTACTCTGGGTGTTGGGGCAGATGTTGTCCCCTTTCGTCCTTTTTCTTTTCTACTGCTTTTGAACTTTTATTTTTAACACATAGCTATCTTTTTTCTATATTTCACTTATTGAAAATGGAGTTTTTCATAGACTGTATCCTGATTGCAGATTTCCTCACCCAACTCCTGTGATATTCTCCCTACCACCTGTCCCATATACACCCACACTCTTTCTGCCGATTCTTAGAAAACAGATGCGCATCTAAAAAACAATAACAAACTAAGATAAAAGAAAACAGAAGAAAATAAGAAAATTTATTTGTAACAGTATTGATGCATGGAAAAGTGATAGATAGATAAATAGATAGATAGATAGATAGATAGATAGATAGATAGATAGATAGATAGAAGGAAGGAGGAGGGATTGAAGAGGTGACTTCCTGTTCTGCTAAGGTCACTGATGTAGTGTATTTGAACACAATATTTTAGATTTCTTTAACCTATTTCCACATGGCATGTATTTGTGGAGTACATAGCTGCATTTGTGGTACTTCTTGCTTCTACTCTTCACATTCCTCAGTTAAATTTGTTGTCCTTTTCCTCATTAACATGTAGCACCTTTGTAAGAAGTGAGGGCATAATGGCTCAGGTGTCCTTTTCCATGAGGCTGCTATTGTCTCTCTTCCCACCACATTTCTGGGAACACACCAGTGAAGTTCTTAGGGGCAACACATAGAAATGAGATAAAGCATATCAATGGATCTGGATAGAGAAGGACATATGGTCAAAATATATCACAATATGTACAGATGGTGAAATGCGATCCTGTAACATGGAATTTTAGAGTAGAATGTGTAAGTTGGGTAGTCAAAGCTCATTTTACAAATCGAAAAACTCTTAAAACAAGGAAATAAAACTGATGTGTGAGCCCATCAGTTACGAAATGAAGAAAAACTATCAAGGATTCCTATGTTCTCTGCACTAAGCGATTGTGACAGGTTTCTCTTGCTGCAGAACACAAAACAAACTTGATAGGAAAATACCTTCCTTTCAAGTCTACCTTAGTTATTTCCTCCTTTAGAACCTGAAGGATGGACTGTCTAACTGGATTCTCTGCTTAAAGGGTCCCATATGTTCAGTGAAATCCACGTGTATTCACGGTAGGGTCTTACCCAGATTCTGGGAAGAACTGCTTTCCAAGTTCATTTCTATTTTGAGAAGAATTCATAGCTATATGTGTTGCTCTTTCCTTGCTGCTGGTTTGAGCTGGGTGCTGCTCTTAGATTCCAGAAGCTTCTTGAATATTTTTATTCTCTACAAGATCATATTATATTGTATTATGTATATAGTATCTCAGAATCTTTAGTGATTTATTAATATTATAAGCTTTTAAGCTAGAGAGCACAGGGTTCCATTTGCTGCCATACACAGATATCTTCCATGTGTGATTTCAAGTTCTTTAACTATTAAGACTGGTTCAGTCAAACCTAACTAGTTCTTTTCAAGTGTTTGCTAGATAATACATGTAACATATTATTCTTCATTTGAATTCAACATGGGAGAAAAAAGGGAGCAGGGAATCAGACATGGGGGAGCACAAGATGTGGGTAGATGAGGTACAAGAATGACATTGGTATAGTGTCAGTATAACCCGGATTCTCAAAACAACAGAAATGTCAACTATTTCAAAGGCTTTATCGAGTTATAAGAGGCATATTTATATTTAACTCATATGGAGAGTTCTTCTGTGTAGGTGGAAGGTCATGCCAGCTTTATGATTAGAGAGTAAACACAGGTGTCACCCTGAAGGACGACCTTGCTCCTCCCAATGTCACTTGCAGCTCCTTTTCATACCATCCTGTACCAGACACCTGCTTGTTTGCTTTCTGCCATATTAGTTTGCATTTTTCTACACTTGAAATATATAGTGATGGCAATAAGGCACATCCATGGACAGCTGAACTTGATAGACTTAAGACTTACTTTCTAATCATGCCCTCTTCTTAATATTTCAAATCTTCTTCCTCAACCAAATGCTGGCCACTCCCTATCTCATTCCTATACTGAAACATTAGAGGAACCATTACCCTATCCCTGACACAGGGCACATTGCCTGGGGCCAGCTATAATTGGTATAGAGATGGCAGCTCCTTTTTACATGAAGAAGCCCAAAGAGCTGGCTGTGCTACAGTGTCAGATATGGAGTTGAATGAAGCATGGGCCCTCCAGGCCCACATCGCTAATCAATAGGCTGTCCTAATAGCTTTTACCTGTGCTTTCCAATTGGCCTGAGACAATCCCTAAAAATCTATACTGACTCCAAATATACCTTCCATAATCTCCTGTCCTACATGGCTACCTGGAAAGATCTCAGGTTACTTTGACAAATAGTAGTGGATCAACAACTAATTCAAACCAGAATATGGCCATGGTAAAAGCCTCCCATCACCACACAGCTATTTGAATTGTCCACCGCCAGTCCCAGCAGAGAGATGACTCTATTATCTCCAAGGGAAACAACCAGGCTAATGGTGCAGCTAGAACTACAGCCCTTGGGGGCATTGTCTTGTTTCACCCACCATGGGACATTCTCACAGCACAACCAACTTCCCCTCTGTCATCCTCGACTCTCATCAGACTCTGTCCTATCATCACCCGTTCTTTCATCCTAACACTCAAGCCTTAACTTACTTTGTTAAGACCCACTTATAGCCTACCTCTGAGGACGTGTGTGTGTGTGTGTGTGTGTGTGTGTGTGTGTGTTTAATATATCACTGCCTCTTGCGAATCTCTCAGATGTCAGACCCCAACTCCAGATATTATATCCTCCTTTCCCCACCCACCAGGCTAGAGGTTCCCTCCCTGGAACTGACTGGCAACTTGACTTTACCCACATGCCCAGTCAAACGTACCTCCTGATCCTAGTGGATACCATCTCAGGGTGGATAGAGGCATTCCCCACCACCAAAATAGGGCTCAGAGAGTCTGATCTCCTTTGTAAGATCATTCCTCGATTTGGAATCCCAGACTCTCTCTAGTCAGACAATGGTCCCAAATTCACCTCCCAAATTTCTCAAACACTATCTAAAGCCCTCAACATCCCTTATTACTTTCATATTGCATACCACAGCCAGTCCTCAGGTAAGATAGAATGGACTAACTGCTCCTTAAAAATCACCAATGTCAAACTGTTATAGGAACTCACGTAGATTAGGGAAAACTCCTACCTCTGGCCCTTTTCAGACTATGGGCTGTCTCCATGCAACCTCTTTTCATCTCATCTTTTGAGCTCATTTTCTGGCTCCTGGTCTTTCACAAAACCCTCTCCCCTCTCTGATCACTGCCTTACTCTGTCACCTCTGTTCCCTCCTGTGGAACTTTACTGACCACTGTTTATCACAGCCACATACTATCTCCTGTCCACTCCATATCAATCTTGGAGATCAGGTCCTTCTCTTCCCCTAAATATCAGGGCCCCCTCAAGGCAATTCTTGACCTCCCACAGCTGCTAAGCTTAAAGGACTCTCTCATTGGATTCATCTGTCTTAACTCAAGCCCTTCCCCTCTCCACCTCAAAATAACACTTCTTACACCTCAACCCCATCAGGACCCTGTTCACTTAAGCTTCAGAGAATGTTAGGACAACCACTCTGTCTCCAATCCCAGAAAAATGAGGCTCCACTCTGGCAGCTGAGTTCAATCCTTCAGTATTAGACATGAACTTCTTCTCGTCTCCTGCTGTTAGTTTCTATCCAAGGTAACTCTTAAGTCTGGAGATTCAAGGCTCAAGAAACCCCTACTTATAACAAATAGTCTCTCCAAATAGGGTCAGAAAATTGTTCCATAGTTCGATGCCAGGAGATGATCAAAGCTGCCATCTCCCCTATATCTATAATCCCTTCTAAATATTATGACCTCTCTGCTTTTTTTGACTAGATACAGGACTATTATAAGAAATGGCCAGACAAATATGGGGGCTGCCCTTATTCTTGCCAAGTACATGTGTTAGCATCACAGACAAATCACCTCTTCTATCAATGATGCAAGACCTCTTCTTCTTTTCTATGAAATCTCAGGTGGGAACAGGTGTTGGTAAACTCTATGGCACTAACAAATCTGGGCTCCCAAAAAGCACAACATATATACAGAGAAAATGTGTCCCAATAGATGTAATTAAACACTCCTCCAAGGTCATTACTTCTCGGGACATCCCCTCTCCTAAATAACACTAACCTATCATTCCAGACCATGACCTCAGCCTACCAAGCCTTAACATCTCCCAACATGGCTGCTTTGGAGATTGCAGGTTATGAGGTGCCCACTGGAACTAGCTCAAAATTGCCACTTACAACTTCTCCAATGACTGTCTAATAGCCTTGTTTCATCTTTCACCAACTTGCCTGACCCTGCTGTTACCTCGACCCTGTACCTTTTCTACATCACTGTCTTTTGCATGGCAGACTGTTCCCAGGCATCCTGGGCATGTTCCATAAGAATGTTAAGTTCCCTAGACTATAACAAAACCATGATTTTCAATAACTCATCTCTACCACAGTGCACTACCATCTAGAACTCAATTATTTGTGGTGATCAAGTGTATCATCGTCTACCTGCCATCTGATCAGAAGTCTGCATGCTGGTGTTGCTTTTGCCCAGATCAGGGGTAATCCATGGAGAAGAGCCCCTACCAATTCTGGTTGTGGACTTAATAGCTGTCCAACACAGCAAATCCTCCCTTCTGTCTGCTGCAAGAATAACTAAGTGCAGGGGTTGCCACCGAAATATCAGGACTGGTCACCTCCCTGACCTTGTGCCATCAGTTATCTTCCCAGGTTGTCCAAGATCATAAACAGGTGATCCAAACCATACTCACTCTCCAAGGACAGCTCAATCCCTGGTAGCAGTGGCACTTAAAAATCAATGGCTTCTAGACCTTCTTACAGCTAAAGAGGGTGGCCTTTGCCTTTTTCTCCAAAAAGAATGCTGCTTCTATGCAAACCATTTGGGTAGAGTTAAAAAATACCCAACAGCTAAAAACAGAACTCCAAAAGCAACCTTATGCCTCTGATTTTAATGTCTTTGAAAACCACACATGGAAGTGGGTACTGCCCTTCCTAATGCCCCATCTTTTCATTTTTTCTGAATTTATCATTTGCACCCTGTTTCGCCAACCTCTTCTCCACATTTGTCCAATAACAAATCTAAATAATTTCCAAATAATTAATTATTTCCTCTTACAGGCTTATCAGCCACTGCCAACAGAGAAGTCTGATGCCAACACCTATTGAACGAGTCCCCGTGGTGAAGATCAACTCTACCCCCAAATTGACAGCATCCCTGAACAACGGGAAGCAGTTTATGAAATCTGACACCCCTATTCCCACCACACCATCACTTCCCTTTTAATTCCCCTCTTTAAGATAAGAAAAGGAGAGGAATGTTGGCAATCAGGCAGATCTATGAACAGCTCAAAGTGACTCCATGACAATCAGGCATCTTTACAGCCAGTTTTCAAGGGACCTCGAGACAAGACATGTCATCATAAGCTGTCCAAAGGTAAGCACATTGTCACTCCTGTCACATGTCCCTTTGTGTATGTCCCCTAGCGCATGTACCCTGGTCACAATAAAAGTCACATTCTCTTTTCCTCACTCTTTATTCTCCCTCCCAGAGGCCACCTCTGTGCCCCTCCCTTTTAATAAAAACACCTCACACACGAGACCTGTTGCATAGTGAGATTTTTGTCAGGACCTGCCACCTAATCTTATCACATGTAATAATATAGTTTTAAGTGTGTGTGTGTGTGTGTGTGTGTGTGTGTGTGTGTGTGTGTGTGGTTCAAGGCTTCAGGCATACTTGGCAAGAACTCTCTGAGCCATATACCAGGTCTAAACATTCTTTTATGTGTAGTTTTATACACTCAGGCAAATCAAGTTCCGATTTATCCATTCCTCTACAACAGTCAGTAATGATTTCCTTTTATGGTTGAATTCTTGTCTATTGTGCACAGGTACTGTCATTTGGTCCTCCATTTACCTGTGGCTCAATGTTGAGGATGCTTTCAGTTTAGAGCTGTTCGCAAATGAAGTGAATAAATGTTTGTGACTACATATGGGAAAATATGATTCCTGGTGAATAATGCTAAGTTTTGAGATGAGGAGATCACTGGTTGTATGTTTTTGAAGATGCTTAGGCACTGTGTAGAGATGTTGTCCCCTCCTGTTTCTTGAAGCAGTGTATAGAAGATTCTTTTTGTTCAGACAACCTTTTTATTTTTCATTTAGACCGTAATAGGTGGTACTTAAAGGGCTTTTTGTGGGTTGGATGGGAATTCTGTCCCAGAGAACATAGTACATGTTTCCTCTTCAGCTCCCTTCCCTTCAGCAAGTCTTCTTTGGTCAGGTGATTATTATAATGCCCAATTTACAGGATCATTTATCTATTTTTGAGATTTTAGGGTAGGCTTATGAGCTAGAAATGTCTAATCTATGAAAAGATAATGAATATGTAAGAATTTGATACAGAAGTTTCAGTGTTGATCACTCAATTTTATTTTATACACTGTACTTCTGTTGTACTAGGAAATCTTGTCACAATTTACCGAATAACGTGAGAGACCAGAAGACACAGTTTCATTCTAGTCTCCTCTAAATTCTCTCTTAAAATGTTTCTGCCTTTTCTGCTCTTCCATGATGGCCCCTGAGCATTGGTAACAGGAATACTGATATACATGCATTGATCTATGGACAATTATCCTCTGTGCTTTTATTGCTTCTTGATTTTTATAATAATGCATAAAGAAATTTCTCTGATGACTTGTGAAGGTTGCAGTAATCTATGTGCATAGAGATACAAACTTAGAGAGCACTTTGATATTATGTACATTTAGCAGAATTATAGCAGTAAATTCACTCATGTCCCCAAACACGAAAGTGGTTGGTTATTCCCATAATTCCTCACCCTGTTGTACCCATGAGCATACCTTTCCATGCTAGTCATTATTATTGTCCACAGTATTCATGGCTGAGTAGGACCATTGGCTACTAGCCTCCTTCAAGGATTCTATGTAGTAACTTTCAGGACCATGAAAGCTAGCCAGCATGGTACTTATTTTTGGAGTATGAATAAAGAGAATGAAGATCACAAGTCCTAAGATCTTCAATGTGTTCTGTTTTTAATAGGAGGTGACTGCAAGAGAAAAACTTGCTACATACTAATTTTATTAATTTCCAGGATTTGTTGCTTTCATCTTGGTCCCTCAGGAGAAATTCTCAACTGCCTTGAGATGACAAGTTGTGCTTTAGAATATCCTGGAAATGAGAATGAACTTTTCTACTTAGCCATTTCTATGTCTTTCTTATATGTAGCTGTTTCATCCTTTGCCCATTTAAAAATCATATTGATTTTCATGTTCAACATTTTGAGTTCCTTATATGTTATGGATGTTAACACCTCGTTGATGAATACTTTGTAAACATCTCTCTTTCTGAATGGTATCACGCAGCTTCATTTTCTGTGCCAAATCATTTTAGTTTTACACAATCTGGTTCAAGGATTTAAATTTTTATTGCTTCACTATGAAAAACAACACTGTCTATATCAACATTTTAAAGTGATTCTCCATGTTTCCTTGCAGAAAGTTAACAGATTCAACTTTCACATTTTTGAAACTCTATTTTGAGTTGTGTGTGTGTGTGTGTGTGTGTGTGTGTGTGTGTGTGTGTGTGTGTGTGTGTGCAGCAAGAGGAAATTGGATTTCTTCTTCTTGATACATACATAGGAATTTGGTGGTATCATTTACTGAAACAGGAAATAAATCCTAAATTCATAGCACAAGCTTCAGTCACCATGACATCTGAACAGCCTAAACACTTGGAAGCTGTGGTAATCCTAGACACATGGAGCGTGTGAACAGAGCAGGGGACTGAGATCTTCAGTCCACACTCCTGCGGTCAGCCAACTTTTCATAAAAGTCCCAAGAACGCAAAATAAGACAGGCTCACAACTTAATGTTCTGTAAAAATGTCCATATTTTCTATGGGGTCAGCTACATTCTTTTTTATTTTTTTATTAATTTTTATATAGTGGATAATGAGGTGAAATGGTTCTTTCTGGTAATGACACAGGTTGACAGATCACTTTTACTGGAAAAGGCATTGCACCAATGTTCTTTCATGCTTCATTTCCTTGAGCACTTCCAAACCCTAATAGGGGTTGAAAAAATTTTGACTCATTTTCTGATGAGAAAGCTCTGCTTTTTAGTATCCATTACCTCAGTCAGTCAAAGACATTCTTTAAGAGGTGAGACTTGACTCCAGAAAGACACTTTGATTGTTGTTTGTTTGAGTGTTGGAATGTGGCCTACTTCTCTTGTCTTTGTCAATAACCCAATAACAGACATTTAAGTTAGTATTTGCTAATTATTAGATATTCAATCAATGCAGCCTGAAGTAAATGATAGGCTGTACAAGAAACTATCTAATTTTATAGAGGAAAGATGGAGTAGCTCAACGCGTAAATGCCTTTAAAAACTACAGTGGTAGATGATATTCTCTAATAACATTTATTAAGTTTATGCTTGATAGAAACTTTAGTCAGAGATTTTATGCATTAACCTGTTTAGTCTTCTCAATATCACACCCAGGGCCTTGCAAATGCCAGGCAAGGACTCCACCACTGTGACACATCACCAATCCCTACATTAACTTATTTCATTTCTTACAAGGACCCAATTATTTCTCTCATTTGATGAGGAAAGAAACGCACGGGAGAGAGACTAAAATGACTGGATAGTATTTTAAAGTTAGTCTCCTAGATTCTAAAATTTATACTATGAATCATTCTTTGTTGACCTAAAGAATGTTTTCCAAAGAAAGCTTTGCATAAAATCACAAATAACCGGACAGCTCTGGCCAACCACATAGCTGACAGAGCAGAGACTCAAGGGTAAGAAGACAAAGATATTTTCTTACAAATGAAGCAAACAAAAGCAATTCATAGTCTTTAACATCACCAGAAAACATTTTAAAAGCTAAGGGCACGACACACTCAAGTGGACTGGGCTGTCACCAGCTTTTGTCTTTAGATGTTCTGTTACTGGAAGCTAGAAGTGAGCTGACCCAGAAAGTGCTTGTGACTGTGGGAGAGTCGGGGAGAGAGCCTAAGCGCAGAAGTTACTTTAATTAATGGGACTTTACTCCAGCTCGAAAGTACAGGGCTCTTTGTGTTGAACCACTGAATAATCACGGAACCTCCAGGCTCTGAAGCAGAATTGAGGGGGATGAGCCCAGTTGTCAGCTTCCTATAGGAGCTGCATGAGGCAAAAACAACAAAAACCAGTAGGCCTATCTTTGTTTTATACCTTAAGAATTTATGGTACACAAACATGGGATTATAGTCTTTATGTTTCCCTTCAAATTGATGTCTTATTCTACTGTTTTATAGTTTTCATGAGGCTTTTTTTGTTTTTGGTTTTGCTTGTTTGTTTGCGGGAAATCTTGCATGAGCATACACCTGCTTTGGAGACACAGGAGAAAGATTTCTTCAATCTCAAAGAGGCTATAATCAAAACCAGGTTTGGAACAACATCAAATCTTTTCTTCATAAATAAATCATTCTGGAGAAGGAAAACCCAGTGTATTTCTGTTTCAAATTTAGGACATAATTCAGAATGCTAACCAGAACACCACCCTCTGCCTCTTCTTCTGCCTTATGACAAATGGAGCTCCACATCTTTTGCAACATTTTTCATTTTCTGTTTTTTGTTGTTTCTCAAGTCACCCTCCCAAAACTTACTTACTATCTTTTCATTCACATAATTACTATTCCTCTGTATTTAGTATTTCTGCAGTCAGTAATGTATTGATATAAATGTTATTCTTAGAAACCCCTTTCCAGTTAGCTATGAACCTGCTTGTGCATGTTTTTATGTTTTATGCTGAAGTAATGTTCCCCTTTTAGGCTCCTGAAGATTTGATAAAACCTTTTTCAACTTAAACGTGTTTTTACATTTCCCTCCACAAGCTTTTGGCTTAGCACTAATGAGAAATCGACCTTACAAAGAAGAAGAAATTAAAGCCAAACAGAACGAAGATAGGGAGATGCTTTCAGAATGGTTTGCCCTGGATTTCAAACCATTCCACTGAGAAGCTTCTAAAATGGAAAGAGAAGTGGATGTTGTCACAAATGGAAAGTATCGGTCAAAGCAAATCAAAAATGGCCCCAAACAATTGATGTGGTATTGGATCATCATCCAGTACTTTCCCCAGGATTTTAAAGTGAATAATTTATTTGACATTAATTGCAAGTAAAACCCACCTCCATTTCCTAACGAAGAACAAGAAGAAAATTATTTCGAAAGATCGCATGTTCATTTCTGTTTGACAAATATCAATAGATACTCATTGTCCTCATTGCTTCTCGATTTTGTGTGAGCTTTTCATGAACACGCTATCTTTTCTGCCTGTTGTCTTTATAAATATGCAACTTTTGAAGAGGCTAGCAGCAAATTATTACTCTTCTGAAACACGAGAGGTCACAGAGATTGAATTCTAGGCAAAATTATCAATTTTTGATATTCACACCTGGGATGGTTTTAAGTCTGTCTTAATTATGCTGACCTAATTAGAAAGCTTGACCATGTCTTGGGTCTTTAATACTGAAAAGATACATTTTATTTATGTAACAGTCACCTGGAGGGTAGCCATGCCACCAAGGCTCCCAACCCACACTTCCATTAGCATCAACTCAGTGTCATTTAATTCATTTTTTAGCTTGGTTATGGAGAGTAAGTTAATAAGACCAAGCTGGTCAGTAAAACAGCCCCCTGTTCCTGTGTGCTGTCTGATCTTTATTTGGAGTCTCTGCTTTTGTCTTTCTCACATAGCAAACGAAGAGAATGGTGTGCGTTTTATGACATTTTTTCTATTTAGCCATAGTCTGTGGTGCCTTCCATGGAGTCCCTTCTATCTTACAGTAATGCTGTGCCCTCGAGAATGTCTACTGCTTTGCACTTGTTCTGTTTTGCATTGAAATTGGCTGAGGTTGTTAGTTAGCTAGCTTGTTTGTTTGTTTGTTGTTGTTGTTCTCTCATAAAGATCATCTGAGAACAAGATGGGATTCTAGACTGCAGCTTCTTCTGGGCCACACTCCAGGCAGCAGGGCACCACCCTAATGTACAGATCTCTGTTGACACTCAGGACCCTGGAGACTTTACTGACCCTTTCTGACAAGCATCCAAGAGCTAATTTACTTGAAATATTTGAAAAAAAGTTTAAGTAGCTACTGCCAAGTGTACAAGGAAGTCACAGGTAGGGTAGAATTCAGCTGCGTTTCAGGCTTGCATAAGTATGTAAAAAGATTCGAGGCATGAGAGGGAATGACCTGCTTAACTGGATCAGAACTTCCATGACTTTTCACCTGATTTTTAGGGGTTAGCATACCATAGTCTATGTGAGTTCATATTGTGGGAAAAGGTGACCGAAGGCCTCGGCTAAAATAAATTCTTCCATGTGTGAACTAAGCCACTTCACACACACTGTTTACTTTCTTAGCAATTTGTTTTTGAAAGGAAAAATCATGTTAATCTGGAAACAGTAAGAACTAGGAAAGTATGAAATGGATGTCTGTTAGCAAGGGCTAACAGAAAGCACTCAATTACTTAACATTAAACATAATTGTTACTCTTCATGGTATGCTCCGGATGAGACAGGCACCATGCCAGATTCTCTATCCAAGAAAGGTTCTATAGTAACACTAAGCTAAAGACCAATGAAACAGAAAGAAGCAGACATTTTGAATGCTAATTGTCTTCTTATCATCAAGAATACCAGGTGCACAGACCAGGGTCTAGGGAAAGAGAGAAGGCCATACGGGCGGAGCATACAAAGGGAAATTGGAAGGGTAAATCAAGCTGCTCGGAAATGATTAAAGCAGATTAGCTTGACAATTTAACTCACTGTGAGAAAAAAGTAAAACATTTATGGTTTATTTATGTCATCCAAGTTGTGCTCATGACATGTAACAACCAAAATTGAGACCGTCTTGTTGTCTGCAAGATTGATTAATAAGAATTGAAAATAAAAGGTACTAGTCAGGTTGGCCTATAGCATTATCCAAAAGAACAGACCCAGTTCCAGGGAACCCCGTGCAGTGGAAGGAGGTTCACAGGCAATCATGATGCTTCTACAGTCAGAGATGCTCAGCTTCCAAGTGATTTTTGAATCTTACTCTAACCAGTGCTCTGAATTCTACTAAAATTGTGTTAACCACAGTGCACACATTGGTTGTTATTTCACAATTCCCTCCACAGAGAAGGGGAAATAATTTGTTTAGATACAAAGTTTTCAACTGTGCCTTTTAGTTAATGCACTAAGAGAGTGGACCACAGCCACTTCAGTCACATTTGGTAAGGAATGCGATGGACCCACCTGGATGCTAGCTATCTTCCTTGGCTAGTATACTGACTCTGCCTTTTTGTTTTATCTCCTTAAGTCACCTCCCCTGAGAAATTCTCACTGACTGCATGTGAGAATAGGACCCGATTTATTTTCTGCAAGAGGAAAGGTTTCTTTTGAAACCTATGTTATGATTAACTAGTGACATTTGTTTGACTTTAGCTTGCCGGGTGTACTCCAGGCTCCTGAAAACAGTCCTGTGTGTATTCCAGGTTTTCGTTGCTTCTGTTAACTCTAACACGGGAAGGCCCAGGATTAAGTGTCAAGAGACTGACTACAAAAATGGATGTAGGCATGACTGCATCTTCTTAATGTGTGTTGTATCAGCTTCTTGAAATTATATCTTTGTCTATTGAAGGTTTAGGAAATACAAACTATAAGAGTAGTTTTCTGACAAAAAGCATTGTGTCTTAATCACTCTCTCAAGATACACTGAACAAAAGGTTAACTGTTAATCTAACATTTTCTTTTGACTAATGAATTTACCTTCCTTGCTGCAGTGTTTTAATTAAAACACTTTGGAATCACTTCGGATGTTGTGCCTAAAAATGGTACTTGGATAGTTTTGAAAATGACATGAATTTACATGGTAGGACAATTAGGAAATTGTTCACGGAACCACAAAACAAAACGCTGGGAAATTAAGACACTTGGGGTCTAAGTATTTTTCTGCCCCATTGGCTGTGAGCCATTAAGCAAGTCATTTCACTTAAAAGCAGTTTCTTTCATCTATAAAATTAGGACATTAGTCTAGTAGACTTCTAATGTCTATTTCAATTATCATCCTGGTCTCCTACAACTCCAGGAAGATGAAGGTTTTTTTTTTCTTTTTATCTAAATATCTGAGCAAACATAGATCAGGCAAGCAAATGAGTTTTTCTAGTCAGAACCCCAGTGTATAAACCTGAATTCATGAACTCAGTTAGTTAGTCTTCGTTGTAGTATCTATTATGGTTTGGTTATGACAAACTCAACAATGAAAGTACACTGGATTTTCATGAATTTTAAATTATTGTGTCTGTTCAACTGAATTCTTGAGAGAACATGAAATAAATGTAAAAGATGTTCTTGGAATAATTTCATAATTCTCAATGAGTGACAGCCTAGTTAAGAATGAATTTATTTGGAAGCCAGATATGGTTGGAGTTAAGAAAATCTTTATTTGAATAGTATGAAATTAAAAGCAGAACCTTATCTATTTTGTTAGGAATAACATTTTACCTTATAGTGAAATTCCCTTAAGACCTTAAACCAATAATTATGTTTAATGGAATATGTTCATATACTTCAGGTAGCAACCACATATTAAAAGATTTTTCAATTAATATATTTGTGTACACTGGTGTTTTGACTGCAAGTATATCTATGTGAGAGTGCTGGATCCCCTGGAACAGCAGTTACAGGCAGTTGTGAACTGGCATGTGTGTGCTGAGAAATGAACTTGGGATCCCTGGAAGAACAGCCAGTGCTCTTAACTGCTGAACTATCTCTCCAGCCCCATATTGTGGTAATATTATGGTAAGGATTTTATTAAAGCCTGATTCTGAGATCATAATCTCTATTGGATCCTTAGTTTCCATCAGTGATACCATATGCTCTCTGATAGTGATGGCTCACAGGGCCAAGGGCAAGACTACAAGAGTCTGATACCTGTTTTAATATAGAGACAGAGGCCCTATCATCATCATCATCACCACCACCACCACCATCACCATCACCACCACCGTCGTCATTGTCGTCGTCGTCATCATCATCATCATCATCATCATCATCATCATCATCATCATCATCATCATCATCCTACTCTAATTCTTGGGTTCTTCAACCTTAATGTTTATAATATTGTTTATCTATGGAAAATGGGACCCAAGCTTTAGATTCCTTCTAAAGGTTCTTCTTCCTACCAACTAAGCTCAACATCTGTGTCAGCACCACACTTCAACCTGCCTTCCATTCATTTCCTTACACTCCTAGAACTGTCAGAGTATTGCTTAGCTGAAGCACATGAGCAAGAAGCAGGTTCACTGGGGACTGCATGAAAACAGAGAATTGATTATGCAAGATTCTAAACTCTAGCAGCTTATTTTTATGTGTAATAACTCACTAGGTTAGAGGTTATCAATCATTTTACAAGTTAGTGAGAAGTGTAACATAGCTTGAATAAGCAAGCAATTAAGGACACAGCCAGGAATCTTTTGGCTAAATTCAATGTTCTTGCCCCTATTAGATGTCAGATTAAAAAATATTAAGTCAACAGTTTCTAAAATGTCCAATATCTTTTAAACTAACAGTTTCATCAATTTTAATATTTCTCCTTATTTTACTAAAGCTTAAGGTATTAGTATTAGAACTGTGATATCAAAAATTATAGAAAATAGGGAAAGGGAAATTACTATTTTGAGATTAATTCAGAGGTTTTCTCTGCTTATTTTCTTATTGGTATCCTTCATATTTTATCTATAAGTAAAATGGGGATATTTCCATCTAGCCTTATGTGCATAAGTAAAATAAAGTCTGTAGATTGCTAAATAGGAAAAAGTCACAGTTACAACTTATTAAAATGGTATTTTATTTAGAAGACATATAGGAAATATAATCAGGAAGACTAAAAGTCAAAGAAAGAGTAACAAAAACAAGATCACTGTGAAATATATAATATTATTTAGTTACATTTTTGTTGGCTACTCAGATGAATTCACTTCAGAGATTCTCTCCTTCAGTGCACATTGACGGTAGTGTTGGATAGAAAATCTTAGAAATTGAATTGCCCAAGCTTTCAATTTACAGTGGATTCAGCATCAGTGGATAGGCACAAGAATGAGAAGACAGCCTTGTTGTGGTTTGCCCTGAAGTTATCTGTATTTTGATGCTAATTCCACTGCCCCAAGGACAGCTGCCTAGTAACTACTCAGGAATCAGGTGACTTCACCAGAGCCTTCTCCCCATTGAACTTGTAAAGTACAGGTGAGGAACAGGTACAGGATAGAAGGAGGCCTGTCATTGGAGGAGAAGAAAGGATGGCAGGAGAGAAGTTTGAAGGAAGAGGAGGAGACTAGAACAGAAAGGAGGAGAGAGGAGGGAGAGGGGGAGAAGCCGTGGCAGGACAATGGAGGCTGACGTAAAGATCTTGCTCTGTGTACTTACAGGTTGTTATCAATGTTCCTGAGGTATGGATGGTATCGGGCTTTGTATGTTTAAGTGGGCAATTATATCTTATCAATTGGATCTAAGATTATTGTGTTGTGTGTTCTTTTATGTGACGGTTTGAGTGTAGGAAAGTGTGCGGCGGCAGGAGACACTGGGCCGCCGAGGAGTTGGGATGTGTTTCTGCCAAGATATCTAGCAGATATCTTGGGGCACCACGGTGCTGGACCTAGCGAGGTAAAAGACAACTCTACATGTTTTATTTTTATATTTTTACAACAACACAGCCTTGGATGGTAAGCTCATCCTACATAGAGATGATTCCAAATTCTTCTTTCTTTGTGAGTTGTTGACTAGAGCCTATAATCACACATTGACATTAGTGAGTTATGGTATTTTTACAAACATCTGTTAACTTACTATAAATTTTAATTCATATATACACATATAGTACTATATATAACAATATATATATAACAATATATAGTAATATATGTATGTGTATATATAACAATATATAGTAATAAATGTATGATTTCAAAAATCCAAGATAATTTAAGATAGCATTATATAATAGTGACATTTTATAACAATATAATATTTCACTTTGTTCTGATATATGTCTCATCACGAGCATTTTTTCCCTCCTGATGATGCTCTTCTGAGCTCTATGTTATAAATGTCAGCATTACTTTCTGTCTTTTACACCATTTCCTTAAGATCTCTGTTTCTTTTCACACACCCAGGTCCATTTCTGAGGCAGTTGGAGGTAGGAACACAATAAGCTGGCTATTTTGAATGATGCTAAAACTTCACTTACCTTTCTAGCAAAGAGTTGAGTTCTCAGGCACTCTGGAATACAAAGGCAGTTAAGTATCCTTTGCCTTTCTTCTCTGACAAAGGTGAAAGTACATAGTAGCCTGGATGAGACAGACAGTTACCAGGAGATAGGTGTCCTTCCCAGCAACTATGTTGTTAAGAGTAGGAATAGCTCTTGCCTATTAACAGACTTCAAATAGAATAGCATGTTGGCATTCCTCTCTTCTTTATCTGCTCAGGTTATGAATTTTCTTAAAGGATGATAATAAGGCTAATCTTGCTCTAAGTGAGATAGAAATAGTATCATGAATGAGTGCTTAATATTAGACAATATCTTAGACTTAAGGGCAATGCATCAAAACCTATGGATTTTTTTTTAATTAAAGAATTGTAGGAACTGAGCCAGTGTCACAGCTCTCTGTACAAAATACTGTGAGGGAGAGAGCTGGACTCTCACAGTGTGGAGAACTCAGAGGAGACAACTACTTCAACATTACTGACCTAAGAGAATACTCCTAGTGCCCTCTGTGCCCTCTGGGCACAGAAACCTAGTAGCAGTCTTGGGCAGGACACTTGCGGTTTTTGCCTTTGCCCAGAGCTGAAAGACAGTAGCCATGAGCACCAACACACCTGAGAGCAGAGGTAAGACCAACTCTTCTGTTCCAAATGACCTGCATGGTGGCCTCAGGACACCCCAATTCTGTGGGAGAGAGAGCTGTACTCTCAGAAGTGCGGACAGTCCTGAGAGTTCAGGGGAGACATCAATTTCTGTTCACATTCCTGGCCCAAGAGGCACCTGTCTAGTGCCTTCTGGATACAAGAAACTATCTGGATACAAGGACCCTTCTGGTTTTTGCCTGAGTCTAGAGTTGAAAGCCAGTCTCCAGGCACGCTGCCACACCTGAGACCAACTCTTCTGTTCTAAGCAACCAGCCTGGAGGCTTCAGGACACACAAACACAGGAGCAGCTCTCTACTCCCAGATGAAAGAAAACAGGTCTACAGGAATGCTGATATACAGGCTTACAGAAGGATCAAGCCACTGTCAGATACAGCAAGACAAGCAACACCAGAGACAACCTGATGACAAGAGGCAAGCACAGGAACCTAAGCAACAGAAACCAAGACTATTTGGCATCATCAGAGCCCAGCTCTCCAACCAAAGCAAATACTGGATATCCTAACACACTGGAAAAGCAAGATTTGGATTTAAAATCACATCTCATTATGATGATAGAGGACTTTAAGAAGGATATAAACAATACATTTAAAGAAATACAGGACAGCACAGGTAAACAAGTAGAAGCCCTTAAAGAGGAAATACAAAAATCCCTTAAAGAATTTCAGGAAAACACAAGTAAACAGGTGAAGGAATTAAACAAAACCATCAAGGGTTTAAAAAAATAAATAAAAACAATACAGAAATCACAAAGGGGGGACAACCCTGGAGATAGAAAACCTAGGAAAGAGATTAGGAGTCAAAGATGCAAGCATCACCAACAGAGTACAAGAGATAGAAGAGAGAATCTCAGGGGCAGAAGATACCATAGAAAACAATGGTACAACCATCAAAGATAATGTAAAACTCAAAAAGTTCCTAACCCTAAACATCCAGGAAATCCAGGACACAATGAGGAGATCATACATAAGGATAATAGGTATAGAAGAGAGTGAAGACCCACAACTTAAAGGGCCAGTAAGTATCTTCAACAAATGTATACAAGACATCTTCCCTAAGCTAAAGAAAGAGATACCCATAGACATACAAGAAGCCTAGCCAAAAAGATTGGACCAGAAAAGAAATTCCTCCCGCAACATGATAGTCAAAACAGCAAAAAGACAAAACAAAGAAAGAATATAAAAAGCAATAAGGGAAAAAGGTCAAGTGATATATAAAGGCAGACCCATCAGAATTATACCAGACTTCTCACCAGAGACTATGAAAGCCAGAAGATCCTGAGGAGATGTCCTACAGACTCTAAGAGAACACAAATGCCAGCCCAGGCTACTATATATCCAACAAAACTCTCAATTAAAATAGATGGAGAAACCAAGAATAAATAAAACTAGGAGCTGGTTCTTTGAGAAAATCAGTAAATAGATAAACTCTTAGCCAGAATAACCAGAAAGTACAGAGGGTGTATCAAATTAACAAAATCAGAAATGAAAGGGATGCATAACAACAGAATCTGAGGAAATTAAAAAAAAAATCAAGAAAGTATCAAAGTTAAATCAGGATCAGATAAATCATCTAAACAGTCCCGTAACTCCAAAAGAAATAGAAGCAGTTATTAAAAGGCTCCCAACCAAAAAAAGCCCAGGACCAGATGGATTTAGTGCAGAATTTTATCAGAACTTCATGAGAGACCTCACCCCAAATACTGCCCTAACCATTCGACAAAATAGAAATAGAAGGAGGACTAGCTAATTCCTTCTATGATGCCAAAATTATGCTTATACCTAAACCACACAAAGACCCAACAAAGAGAAATTCAGACCAATTTCCCTATGAATTTTGACGCAAAAATACCCAATAAAATTCTCACAAACTGAGTCCAAGAGCACATCAAAACGGTCATCCATTAAGATCAAGTAGGCTTCATCCCAGGGATGTAGGGATGGTTCAATATACTGAAATCCATCAATGTAATCCACTATGTAAACAAACTCATAGATAAAAACTACATGATTATCCCTTTAGATACTGAGAAAGCATTTGACAAAATTCAACACCACTTCAGATTAAAAGTCTTAGAAAGATTAGGAATTCAAAGTTCATACGTAAACATAGTAGAAGCAATATACACCAAACCAGCAGCCAACATCAAATTAAATGGAGAGAAACTTGAAGCAATCCCACTAAAATCAGGGACTAGACAAGGCTGCCCACTCTCTCCCTACTTTGAGTACAATATTGTACTCAAGTCCTAGCCAGAGGAATCATCAAACGAAAGGAGGTCAAAGGGAAACAAATTGGAAGGGAAGAAGTCAAAATATCACTGCAGATGATGTGATAGTAGACTTAAGTGACCCTAAAAGTTCCACCAGAGAACTACTAAGCCTGATAAACAACTTCAGCAAAGTGGCTGGGTATAAAATTAACTCAAACAAATCAGTAGCCTTCCTCTACTCAAAGGATAAACAGGCTGAGAAAGAAATTAGGGAAATGACATCTTTTACAATAGTTAAAAATAACATAAAATACCTCAGTATGACTCTAACCAAGCAGATGAAAGATCTGTATGACAAGAGCCTCTGAAGAAAGAAATTGAAAAAGACCTCAGAAGATGAAAAGACTTCCCATGCTCATGGATTGGCAGGATAAATATAGTAATAATGGTCATTTACCAAAAGCAATCTACAGATTCAATGCAATGCCCATCAAAATTCCAAGTTAATTTTTCATAGAGTTAGAAAGAGCAATTTGCAAATTCATTTGAAATAGCAAAAAATCCAGGAGAGTGAAAATTATCCTCAACAATAAATCAACTTATGGGGGAATCACCATCCCTGACCTCAAGCCATATTACAAAGCAATAGTGATAAAACTCTATGATATTGGTTCAGAGACAGACAGGTAGATCAATGGAATAAAATTGAAGACCCATCAATGAATGCACACACCTATGATCACTTGATCGTTGACAAAAAAGCTAAAACCATCCTTTGAGGGAAAAATGATATCATTTTCAACAAATGGTACTGGTTCAACTGGAGGTCAGCATGTAGAAGAATGCACATTGACCCATTTTTTTCATTTTTCTTTTTTTAAGATTTATTTATTTATTTATTTATTTATTTATTTATTTATTTATTTAAAGTACACTGTGGCTGTCTTCAGACATACCAGAAGAGGGCACCAGATCTCAGTACAGATGGTTTTGAGCTACCATGTGGTTGCTGGAATTTGAACTCAGGACCTCTGGAAGAGCAGTCAGTACCCTTAAACACTGAGCCATCTCTCCAGCCCTACATTTAGAATTATTATAGTTTCCCCAGCAAATAGTCAGTTGAATGCTATCTGAAGAACACTATCATCCGGTACAAAGCTTAAGTCTAAGTGGATCAAAAACTTCTACATAAAACCAGACACACTTAAAGCAATAGAAAAAAAAATTGGGGAAGAGCCTCTAACACATAGGCACTGGGCTAAAATTACTAAATAAAATACCAGTGGCTTATGCTCTAAAATCAAGAATCAACAAATGGGATCTCATAAAACTGCAAAGCTTCTGTAAGGCAAAGGACACTGTCAGTAGGACAATACAGCAACCAACAGATTGGGAAAAGATCTTTACCAATCCTACATCTGATAGAGGGCTAATATTCAATATATAAAAAGAACTCAAGAAGTTAGACACCAGAGAGTCAAATAACCTTATTAAAAGTGGGGTACAGATCTAAACAAAGAATTATCAGCAGGACTATTGAATGACTAAGAAGCCCCTAAAGAAATGTTCAAGATCCTTAGTCATCAGGGAAATGCAAATCAAAACAACCCTAAGATTTCATCTCACACCAGTCAGAATGTGTAAGAAAAAACTCAGGTGACGCTATCCTTTCCTCCCCATCCCTTTCCCCTTTCCCTTCAAAACTCACTTTCTCTCCCATCCCTCTCCCTTGTCTTGTCCTTCCATTAAACCTCTCCACGTGGAAAGAAAAAAAACTCAGGTGACAATAAATGCTATTGAGGATGTGGAGAAAGGAACACTCCAGTTTTGGTGGGATTGCAAACTAATAAAACCACTTTGGAAATCAGTCTGGAAGTTCCTCAGAAAATTGGACATTGCACTACCTGAGGTCCCAGATATACCACTGCTAGGTATATATCCAAAGGTTGCTCCAACATAAAGACACATGCTCCACTATGTTCACAGCAGCCTTATTTATAATAGCTAGAAACTGGAAACAAGCCAGATGCCCTGTAACAGAGGATTAGATACAGAAAATGTGATACATCTACACAATGAGTACTACTCAGTTATCAAAAATAATGTTTTCATGAAATTCATAGGCCAATGGATGGAACTAGAAAATATGATCCTGAGTGAGGCAACCCAATCACAAAAAAATATACATGATATGCACTCACTGATAAGTGGATATTAGCTGAAAACCTCGAATTACCCAAGATACAATCCACAGACCACATGAAGCTGAAGAAGGACGACCAAAGTGCAGATGCTTCACTCCTCCTTAAAAGGGGGAACAAAATTCTTCATAGGAGGAGACATGGAGACAAAGTTTGGAGCAGAGAATGAAGGAATGACCATTCTGGGCCAGCCCTACATGGGGATCCATTCTATACAGCCACCAAAATAGACAATATTGATGAAGCTAAAAAGTGCATGCTGACAGAAGCCTGATATAGCCATGTCCTGAGAGGCTCTGCCAGAGCATGACAAATACAAAGGCGAATACTAGCAGTAAACCATTGAACTGAAAACAGGGTCCTTGTTCAACCAACCAGAGCTCCTAGGGACTAAACCACTACCCAAAGATTATATATGAACAGACCCTTGTGTCCAGCTGCATATGTAGCAGAGGATGGCCTTGTTGGGCACCAATGGGAGGAGAAGCCCTTGGTCCTACCAAGGCTGTACTCCCAAGTGCAGAGGAATGTCAGGGCAGGGAGGCAGGAAGTGGGGGTGGTTGGGGTGGGGGAACACCGTTATAGAAGAGGGGGAAGGGAATGGGTTAATGAGTTTATGGCTGGGAAAACAGGTAAGGAACAACATTTGAAATGTAAATAAAAATATCCAATAAAAAATACTACTATTTCAAAAACAAAAAGAATTGTAGCTTCTATCAGTGAGTATTTGAAACTTTTGTTGTAACAAAAAATCAACTATAATAATCGAGTATTCCAAGTTTGCATTGTGGAGTAGACAATTGCCATTAGAGTAAGGAGAAGGGGCTGGCTGCTTCATCTCTCAGGAGACAGAAAAGCCAGGTCTCTCATACATATATGGTCTTAGGACACACTAGGCTCTTTTTCATACCTTTGTCTTTATGAGATCATTGGAGACTCATCTGACTTACAGTTTCTTATCCGGGTGAAACAGAGGATAAGCTGAAGAGTTAGAGCTATTGATGCAGCTGAAACAGTGAGTTTGGTTTCTGGGCACGAGTTTTCCCTTCCTTACACACAGAGGGTGTCTCCTCCTAGCCTCATCCTTTCCTCTGCTTGACTCTGGCTAGATTTCTCTTATAGATGATGACGACTTTTTCTAAAGAAGTTCAAGAGAGTGATTGGGAGTTCTAGGCAGACAAAGCGTAGAAAGTATGTTCCTCCGGGACCATGGTTTTAAATCTATGGGTGTACTAGTCTAAAAGCCACAGATCTCCTCTCTATTGTCTGCAATATTACCCATTATTACATGTATCTTCAATACTTATTGTTTGACTTTACTTGCAACATTGCATTTCTCTGGTCTTGATGTACAAATTCTTCCCTTTCTGGTATAAAAGGAAACAAATATTAGCTTATTGCACAGAGAAGACTCAAACTCAGTTCTTGAAGTCTAGCAGGAGGAGGCTTTTCACACTGAACATTGAATTAGTTTAGCCTGAGATTAAGACATAATCCCTGATCTTTTAACTATAAACATAATTTCTTAGTGCTCACAAAATATCTCCTAAATTAATGAGTTTACAAAAAGTAAAATGTATTTAAACAAATATTGCAACTGATCGAACACTGACACAGCACTTAATATCAGTTTATGCATTTTAGCTTTTTTCTAGAAAGATTTCTGAGATGTCTGACTCTTCCCAGGCTCACTCAGCATGCATGCCCTGCGTTAGCTGTAGGCACACAGAGACACAACCACACTCAGTCAGTTTAGAGAACGCTTTGTGCTATAGCTTCTATTTGGAAGAGCTATAACAAACCTAATACCCAAAGAAAATTGCATTGGTCTACTTTTTAAACTTGTTTAAAAATAAAAATGCTTTTATGGAACTTCTGATGATTTTTACAGGGAGTAGTCTCTAAGGACTGAATAGAATAGAGTGTCCTGTTTTTGATGGACATTTTTCAGACAGTAAGGAAGAAAACAAAAGAGATCTTCTGATCACTATTGAAAGTGTCATCTCAGAAGCAAGGTCAATCAGATGGACTTTCACATCTAGTCATGTTACTTGTTAGTTTCTAGTTCTCAGTTTTATATGTGTCCACTGCCTTCCTTGTTAGGGCCAGATGAAATTAAATGAAACAATCCACACTTAACTTAGTGATCAGTAGGGTTCTTGTTGCATGTTTGAATTATGCTTTAGATGTTTCCTATTTAACATACACTAGGCACCATTACCCCTGGTACATAGACAGAACTTGAATAGGTCTCAAGCTGCTGAATCTTCTTTACTTTTCAGAAGTCCATTTTCATTACAAAGTAGAATTTCTGTTCCTTGGATTCATTGCATTCAGCCTTTCTCTGTCTCTTGTGCTTTTTTTCACTCTCTGTTGTTGAAATTATGTTTCTGTTGGAAGTCTTAAGCACTCTGTGTGCCCATTTCGAATAACTGTGATAAAGTGAGTGCATAGCAGAATACTTCAGAACAGAGTATTAGAGCTTCATGGGCACTGCCTATCACTCTGGATTATGTCTTTGGAGAGGACATTTGCATTACAACGATGTTGCAAATATGGTACAAACATTGGCATAATCACTGCCTGGCTTGTGCTGCTCTGCTTTTTTTTTCCTTTGAGAATCAAATAAACTTCTCACAATACTAAAATAAAAGCTGCCACCTACAACATAGTGCAAGTGTAGGCAGTCATTTTCAGAAGTGCAGCAAGACAATCAGTAAATAAGATGAGCTGAATCCTTTTCTCTACAGAAACCAAGCTAAGCATGCACCACAGCACACACACAAATGCAGAGGATGATCAGTGGGGAAACGATGGAACTCATAGTTAGCATAACAGACTTACTGGAGAAGGTTTGAAGGAAATCTCTCATTCATCATTCCTGCCAAGTAGCTTTAAATCTTGACCTCACACATGATAATTAAGTCTAGACCTCAAATTTAAAACCTAGAATCAGTCCAGAGCTTGGCAAATCTCTATGTCCCCACTGACAGGCCAGTCAAGAGCAGAGTTGATAAAAGCATTAGCACAAAGAGCTGGTGACCACTCCATCCTCCAAAGCAGCATGTAGAACAAAACTCCTATTGCTTCGTAGTAGAGCACAAGGCTGCCAATGGTCTTGATTTGGAGTCCTTGGCCAGATCTATGAAGGAAGACCCACCACAAACTCAACGTACACAGGACACAGGTCATAGATAGATGCTTCAGTGGCAGACAGGCTTATGACTCTGTGACATGGCCTTGTTTTGCACTCAAGATTGTGTAATTTCTTGCAGCTGTGAATCCGAAGCCTGACTCAACTTAAAATGGACTTGCTGGACAACATTATTAAAATGTTAGCATTTAAACATGGCATAGACACTGTTTCTTGGAGTTAGAACACAGTAGTAGCAAGGACTGCCATGGCATATGGTTCTATGCTATTGAAAACTAACATTGGGCAGATCTCTATGGATCCCACCCATGTACCAGGTGAAGACATGGATTTCTATTCCAGTTATCATTGCCTATAGCTGATTGCAGTAGCCTTGGGACATTATACAATGTAAATAGCAAGTAGGATCTGGTAATGTAGACTTACCATAGTGCTTACTTACATACCATAGTGCTGCTGGTATTGACAAAGTGTTCAGCTTCTGACACAGCATGGTACTTACAATGACCATAAGTGTGACATGATCTGAAGCTGGTCCATACACAAAGACTCTTACACTAGTAAGAGTCGGATACAGTCTACAGTGTCCACATACAAGTCATCAACTATGGACAAGATATCCGGATCATCTCTCTCTATGTTTCCTGAACAACTGAGTTTTGAATTTCCCTCCTGTACTAAAACAGCAACAACAAACTTCCAACTAAATTTCCAGTAGACCTGGGGACCATTTAAAGCTAAAAGAAAACACAGACTTAGAAAAAAATAAAGAAACAATTAGGAATTTCTGGGAAAAAAACAGGCACAAACAAAGCCAAATTCAGCATTAAGCATACTTAATCCTTCAGTGCATACATGATTTTCATATTGACAAGCAATGAGAGTTTTCAAGAAATCATGGCATTACCCAGTACGGCTGCCAGAAAATGACCAGATCACAATTGGTTTGGGAAAACTCCCAGAGAACAGATACACAAAAGTCAGTAAGCTTCAAGAAAGCACAGGGGACATTTCAATATTTTAACCAAAGAAAAGAGAACAATTAAAAAAAACCAAACAAATTCTTAAGTTGAAAACCATAATCAACAAAATTAAAAACATATTAAGTGGAACGATACGAGTTAACCACAAATTTTAGTATATGTGCTGCCGAAGCGAGCACGAGTTAACCACAAATGAACTCAAAGGTAAGCTGTTAGAAAGGATGGGAAGATGAGAAAAGAAGGAAGAAAGCAGGGCAAAATGAGAACATTGAAAAAAGAAAATATTCAGGTTATCATAGTTCAGGAAAGACTATACATGCCACAGTGCACACAGACCATTAGGAAGAATAATAACAAAAACTCTCCATACCCTGAGAAGAATATAGGTGCACAGATTCACGAAAATCAAAAGTCACAAGTCAGCTTTAACTCAACCAACTCCACCCCAGCATTTTCTAGTCAAGTTCTGAAACATGAGAGAAGAAACAAGTAACAGGCTG
The DNA here is from genome assembly GCF_011064425.1 of Rattus rattus. Lineage (NCBI taxonomy): Eukaryota > Metazoa > Chordata > Mammalia > Rodentia > Muridae > Rattus > Rattus rattus. Next base: position 6,080,845 of record NC_046161.1, read on the forward strand.
GGATGTCCCAATTTACTTGATGGCAGAACTGTGAACAGAAAGCTTTTAGGCCTGATATCTAGTTAGCTTTAGCTCTCAACTTAACACGTCTTAGAGTCACTTGAGAAAGGAATCTTAAGTGAGGGAATGCACAAATGAGAATGGTCTCTGAGCTTGGCTGTGTAGTGTTGCTTTGAATTTGAACAAATGTTGGAGGGCCTGGCTCACTCTGGGTGGCACGATTGCCTGGGCAGATAGCTCCGGGCTGCATAGCTAAGTAGGAGACTATGAGGGAAGGAGCAACCAGCATACTTCCCCGGTTTCAGACTCCTGTTCTTTCCTTAAGGAATGTCTTCACTTCCTTCTGTGATAGGCTGTGAGCTAGTTACAAGCTGAAATAAATTTTTCCCTCCACTAGTTGTTCTTGTGTATTTTATCTCTCACAGAAAGAGAATGGAAATTCCATACATTGAGAGAGTGGAATTAGAAGGTTTCCAGTTTTAATAAGGTTATGAGGAAAATGGGCAAACAACTGCCTATTGGAAATACTGTCCCTAGCAAAGTTATCCTTAAGAGCTGAAGAAGAGTTGAACACACCCAATATAAATAAAAGATGTGAGACTGTGTATCTACTAGTTCTGATCTATAGGAAATGCTAAAAGGAATTTTTCAAAATCAAAGACATAGACATTAATGAGTAATGAAAAAGCACAGAAGACTATAAAACTCACTAATAATTAAATATGTAACCAATTAAGAATTCTATAGTATTATAAGCACAATGTGAAAAATGGTAAGACAACTGAAAACAAGAAAAGTAATATGATGGGAGAGAAATGGGACCTTCAACTTTCAAACTGTGAGGAGGAATGGCTATAAGTGTATAGTTCCCTAAGACATTTTGTTTTTAAAAATTGATTTTCTTTAGAAGTCAAAATACCACTACTTGCAGAGGATATGATAGTATATTTCAGCGACCCCCAAAAGTTGCAAGAGAAAACAACTGTAGCTGATAAGCATCTTCAGCAAAGTGACTGGATATAAAATTAACTCAAACAAATCAGTGGCCTTCCTCTACCCAAAGAATAAACAGGCTGAGAAATTAGAAAAATCATGCCTTTCACAGTAGTCACAAACAATACAAAATATCTTGGTGTGACTCTAAGCAAGCAAGTGAAAGATCGGTATGACAAGAACTTCAAATCTCTGAAGAAAGAAATCAACAAAGATCTCAGAAGTTGAAAAGCTCTCCCGTGATCACAGATTGGCAGGATTACAATGGTAAAAATGGCCATCTTGCTGAAGGCAATCTATAGATTCGATGCAATCCTCATCAAAATTCCAACTCAGTTCTTCCTAGAGTAAGGAAGAGGAATTTGCAAATTCATTTGGAATAACAAAAAACCCAGGATAACGAAAACTATTCTCAACAATCAAAGAACTTTTGGAGGAACCACTATCCCTGACTTCAAACAATATTACAGAGCAATGATGATTAAAAAAACAAAAAAACAAAAAAACAAAAAACAAAAAAAAAACCTGCATGGTATTGGTACAGAGACAGACAGGTAGATCAATGGAACAGAATTGAAGACCCAGAAATGAACACACACACACCTCTGGTCACTTGACCTTTGACAAAAGAGCTAAAGCCATCCAGTGGAAAAAAAGATAGCATTTTCAACAAATGGTTCTCATTCAACTGGTGGTCAGCATGTAGAAGAACACAAATCGATCTATTCTTACCTCCTTGTACAAAGTTCAAGTCCAAATGGATCAAGAACCTCCACATAAAACCAGATATACTGAATCTAATAGAAGAGAAAGTAGGGAAGAGGCTTGAACACATGGGCACAGGGGAAATTTTCCTAAACATAACACCAATGTCTTATCCTCCAAGATCAACAATAGACAAATGGAACCTCATAAAATTAATTGCAAAGTTTCTGTAAGGCAAAGGACACTGTCAGTAGGATTAAACATCAACCAACAGATTGGGAAAATATCTTTACCAATCCTACATCTGAAAGAGGGCTAATATTCAATATATACAAAGAACACAAGAAGTTAGACTTCAAAGAACCAAATAACTCTATTAAAAATAGGTTACAAAGCTAAACAAAGAATTCTCAACTGAGAAATAATGGCCGAATAACACCTAATCCATCCCATATACAAACACCAAACCCAGAAACTATGCTTGCTGTCAGGAGCCTGATATAGCTTTCTCCTGAGAGGCTCTGTCAGAGCCTGACAAATACAGAGGTGGATGCTTGCAACCAACCATCAGACTTAGCATTCGGACACTGATGGAGGAATTAGGGGGAAAGACTGTAGGAGCTGAAGGGGTTTACAACCCCATAGGAAAAACAACAATATCAACCAACCAGGTACCCCAGAGCTCCCAAGGACTAAACCACCAGCCAAAGAGTAGAAATGGAGGAAACCGTGGCTCCAGCCACATATGTAGCAGAGGATGGCATTGTCTGGCATCAATGGAAGGAGAGGCCTTTGGTTCTATGAAGGCTAGATGCCCCAGTGTAGGGGAATGCCAGGTCAGTGAGGTGGGAGTGGGAGTGGGAGGGCGGGTTGAGGAGCACCCTCATGGAAGCAGGGAATGGGGGGAAGGGATGAGGGATACGAGGAAAGGGGGTAACATTTGAAATATAAATAAATAAAATGTCCAATAAAAATTGATTTCTGTCTTATCTTTGCACTCAAGTCAATTTGATTTTACTACAGAAGAGCTTGTTGTATATAAAAGATTACATAAGCCTCAAAGCAAAATATAAAATAGTCCAAACCAAAATTTGCAAGTTAGTAAAACACCTAGTCCAAGTGAATCACTTAGCCAAGGAAGACATAAGAGAAGGGAAAGAAGAAAGTGAATATAACACACCCGGAAGCAAGCTACCCCAGGGCCAAGAAGGGCTTACCTCCCTGTAAATGTTATTTTTATATATAACATATAAATGGCACACACATATATAATAATCAATTGATTTCACAATCAGAAGACAGTGACTTAATGCACTAAAAATAATCTAAGAATATTTCTCTGTCAAAAACTCTGATTGCACACGGAAAAAAGAAGTGTGAGGGTACAGTCATGCAAATGGTACCCTAATGAAAATGAGAATATCCAGGTTTATTCTAGAAAAAGTGTAATTTAAATAAAAATGTATACAAAGTATAGATGAAGGTCAATTATGATGACACAGAGATCAAAGTAAGAAATATTTTTATCAACATATGGATCTAAATCAAATGACTATTAACAGACTTGAAAAAGTAGACTTGAATATGAGGTGAACATTTCTTCCCATACCATTCCCTGTGTGTTAAATATCTGGTCCTCAGATTGTGACATTACTGGAAGATGATGGGGAATTTGAGAGGAGTGGTTCAGTGAAAGACGTTATGATAGTGGGTGTGTGGTTTTGAAAACCATTGTGTGTTCTAGTATTTTCTTTGTTGTTTTACTTCCTTAGCTGCCATAAAGTTGTGAATACCTATGCTGATAATATTGTACTATTTTTCCTAAAGGTCCAGAAGCAATAAACATCTATTCAAATCACCAAAGAAAGAGAATAAACTAAGTGTTCAATTGAGAATGTAAAGGGAATCATTAAAATTGATAATATAGAAATTCAAAGGATCATTAGTTAATATCACAAACCACTATTTGCCCTATATGCTACCCCAACACAAATAGGCAAATTGGCAGGCACACTCACTTTATCAAGACTAAATCAACAATAAGTGGAAAATAGAAAATTCCACATTGCTCAATCACGAAGAAAAGATGATCATTAAAAACACAGTATAGGCGGTTTCACAGGTGACATCTACCAAACACTTTAGAAAAAAATTAATGCAAAGTGTTCATTAATTTTTATATAAAATGAAAGAAGAAATAATTCTAAACACATTCTCTGAGAATTGCATTACCATTACATTAAACTGAGATGAACGCACAATGAAAAAGAAAACTACAGACTAAAATTCCCAAGAAAAGAGATATAACCACGTAACAGAATTAGAAAACCACATCTACTGTCATGGTAAAAAGAAGACTCTCCTGGACAAAGAAATACCTGGAGGAATGTAAGAATGGTTCAATATCTGCATCACAATGCATACAGAAAAGACATCTGGTAAAACTGAACTTTCTCCCCTAATACAAATACAAGAAAATAGATCTAGGAAGAACAAACTTAAACATAATAAAGGCTTGATACAAGCCAACATTTAAGATACGGAGTTTATGAAAGTCTGGAAGACACGGGAGGCTGGCTTACACGATGTTTATTGAACCTCGTACTGAAGTCCTAGTCATAATGAAGGAATTTAAACTAAAAAGTATGTCATCAGATTGTCATGGTTTTCAGATGACATGATCTTATCTATACACAACACCAAACACCACATATACGTGATTGTCTGGTAATGTGGTAAAAAAAAAAAAGCAATATTCAAGACTCAACAGCATCTCTATGAGCCAATAGTAAATTACCTGAAATAGAACTCAAGATAGCAATCTCACTGATAACTACAAATCACAAAACACATAGGAAGAAAATCAACCGAAGAAGTTAAAGTCCTAAACAATGAGTGTAACTAAGAATGGATGAAAGTTAAAGAGTAAGCAAAACATGGAGAGACAGTCTGTATTCCCAGACTGGAAAATCCGTAGTTGAAATGTATATACTATCCTTGGCTATTTATGGACTCAATAAAATCTACCTCAACCTACGTAGGCCAATTGTATAATGAATTCCATAATGATTGTAGAATATACGTGTAGCCAGCAAAACTTGAAATAGCACAGGCATGTTATGCAACATATCACTGTATTAGAAAATATATAAAGGCATAATAAATTTAAAATGATATCACTTGTATTAAAACGTGAACAGAGGATTTTGCACTACCTGAGGACCCAGCTATACCTCTCTTGAGCATATACCCAAAAGATGCCCCAACATATAACAAAGACACATGCTCCACTATGTTCATAGCAGCGGAAGCTGGAAAGAACTCAGATGCCCTTCAACAGAGGAATGGATACAGAAAATGTGGTACATCTACACAATGGAATATTACTCAGCTTTCAAAAACAATGACTTTATGAAACTCATAGGCAAATGGATGGAACTGGAAAATATTATCCTGAGTGAGGTAACCCAATCACAGAAAAACACACATGGTATGCATTCATTGTTAAGTGGATATTAGCCCAAATGCTTGAATTACCCTAGATGCACAGAACATGTGAAACTCTAGAAGGATGACCAAAATGCGAATGCCTCACTCCTTCTTTAAAAGAGGAACAAGAATACCCTTGGGAGGGAATAGGGAGGCAAAGTTTAGAACAGAGGCTGAAGGAGCGCCCATTCAGAGCCTACCCCATATGTGGCCCATACATATACAGCCACCAAACTAGATAAGATGGATGAATCAAAGAAGTGCAGGCTGACAGGAACCGGATGTAGATCTGTCCTGAGAGACACAGCCACAGCAAATACATAGGCGAATGCCAGCAACAAACCACTGAACTGAGAACGGGAACCCCCTTCAAGGAATCAGAGAAATGACTGGAAGAGCTTGAAGCAGCTTGAGACCCCATATGAACAACAATGCCAAGCAACCAAAGCTTCCAGGGACTAAGCCACTACCCAAAGACGATACATGGACTGACCCTGGGCTCCAACTGCATAGGTAGCAATGAATAGCCTAGTAAGAGCACCAGTGGAAGGGGAAGCCCTTAGTCCTGCCAAGACTGAACCCTCAGTGAATGGGATTGTTGGAGGGAGGGCAAAAGGAACATGTACAGAAAAGCTCAGCATGGGTGAACATATCAAAAATCTCTTACTCAGCTAAACTAGCCAAAAAAGAGAGAATATATTGCTAATAAAATTATTGAAGAAAGGCAAAAATGCAACAGATAGCAATAAAATACAGAAAATTATTTGGATGAAATGTAAAGACATGTTTCATTCAACTGGAAATCTAAACAAAATAGGTGAAGTTCCAGACACATATGACATATCAAAATTAAGCCAAAGAATAATTAGATCAATGACAAACAACTAGATTGAATCTGTGATAAGAACCTACCAACTCAATCAATTCCAGACAAATGGATTCACTGGCGGTTTCATTAAGAACTGTCATGAAAGATGAAGGTCAATGATTCACTAGCGTACTCATAAAATAGGACAGATGTTATCAGATTCTTTTGTATACTAATACCAAAACCACATTAAGGATACATCAAATATTGTATCACCTTCCTTATGAAAATAAATGCAAAATTTCTCAAAATTTTTGTAAACAAATTCAGGAACATTTATAAAATAATCCTACATCACAATCAAGTTGCATCCAGTTTTAGAAATGGTTCGCAGACACAAATCACTGAATGAGTGGTGGCACAAATATATTCAAGGAAATCACATAATCATATCAACAGATGTAGAAAGAGGCTTTGACGAGTTCTAACAATCCTTCATAATAAAAACTCCAAAGAGACAAAGATTATAAGAAACACATGTTACACAATAAAAGCCATTGTTCTACTCTTCCTTTAGGGACTGCAATTCTTTTAAATTACAACTGATGGAGATTGAAAGCACATTTATTTTTGTACCTGATATTTTGTTTAACATAATATCTCTAGTTCTACCATCCATGGTATCTCAAATGATAAATTCTTTTCCTTTAGTGACTAAGTAGTGTTTTGTTGTGTATATTGTAACATTTTCTTTATCCATTTTACACTTGTTGAACTCTTCAGATGTTTCCATTTTCTGATTATTGTTTATATTTATATTGATTATAGTCCATCAACTAACATGGGAATGCATCTGTCTCTTCAGCATGCTGATTTAAATATATATGTATATAGATATGAAATCATATTACATAATATATACATATATGTATACATGTATATAATTAGAAAAACTGGGAATATTTTCCATTTCTTTAATGCATTATAAATAAATTTTAATCTAATTTTTATATATTTGATTTATATTTTGACAAGTTTTTTGAGAGGTTAAATAATAAGCACAATTTCATTATACTTGATAAATATAAACATGAATTAGAATTATAATAATTCTTAAAATTCTAATTATATAATTTTACAACTTTGAATTGTAAGATAAGACATTCTTAAATATTATTCATAAATCTTCTACTTAAAAATGAAGTATTTATTATTCAAGAAAAGGTGGTGAAGAGGTCATAAAGAGCTGTTACTTCAGTCTGAGATTATGAGGAAATTAAGGACTTTTGAAAATGATACAGATTTACTGCCTGCTAATGTAGTACCTGGATAAGGAGACAATGAAAGTGTCAGAATTATGGATATCATATGAAGGTTCCACCAGCTCAAGGCTGAGCACAGGGTACTCTGCATGGACTCCGGTTCCCAGCCTTTGCTTTGTGGCTTCTAATAAATGAGATGGAATAATAACATTTTATTATATTTATTAGTTCTTTCTATTCTGGGTTTTATGAGAATGCCTTTTGTGTTTATCTCATTAAAACACAATGGACTATTTACACTCCTGCTTTCTATTATGTAATGTGTAAAATTATATTATTTATTACTGGTGTGTGTGTGTGTGTGTGTGTGTGTGTGTGTTTTGTGTGTATGTGTGAGATTGGGGAAAAATCGTGAGCAATGATGAGCAATTTTTCTTTTCACTTAATATGTATGTATCAGAAATAAACTGGGGACCTTTAGCCGTCCTTCACCAGCCAACTCACTCCCATTACCTCTCTGTGTAGTTAAGTCCATCTTCAGGAAGATGTGTGTATGTGAGTGCGTGTGTGTGCGTGTGCGTGTGCGTGTGTGTGTGTGTGTGTGTGTGTGTGTGTGTGTGTGTGTGTGTTCTTGACTGTTTTGGGAACTGTTTGGAACAGAGAGTGAGGACCCTGAATTCCAGTTGGGATCAGCTAATGATTGGCTATGCAGCCTGAAGCTAGTCATTACCCAATCTACATCTTGGATTTTAATAATGCTTTCTTCTTAATCTCACAAAATATAATGGGCCTCCTATGTGTCACCTAGAAGAGGCCAACTAAAAGCAACCCCCAGTTAAGCAGGAGACAAATGAGTAACTGGAGAAGTCACAATGATTCAGGCCGGCAGCCAAGTCCCTGCAGGGTGGAGAAGGTCACTTAGAGGTCAAGGTTAAAGACTATTGTTTCCTCCAGGAATAAAACTGTGGCTAATACTGTGGTTAAGAATGTCAGGAAAAGTAGCAGATCAGGTCAGGGGACACATCTGAGTGAACGGTCTTGGGTCTTGTTACATAGATCTGTGGCCAAATGATTGGCTTAGCCACCTGCCAGGAGCTGTCAGGAAATTAGTAGCGACATGTTATACCCAGGAAACTGAGAAAGACTCAAAGCTTTTATAAAGACATTTCAAAATACTTCAAATGCAGTGTTTTGTGTGTGTGTGTGTGTGTGTGTGTGTGTGTGTGTGCGTGCATACATGTGTGCACATGCATGTCCACCAGAATTTTAGAAAATATACTCATGTAGCTCTAAACTGATGAAAATCATAACCACATAAATTATATAGGTAACTTATAAAAGCTACTGTGATGTAAGCTTATCCAGAGAAGAACATCGTATGAAGATAATAACAATCAAACGAAGTGGGCTGCACAAGCTGCGGTTACTACAAATAAACGATTTAGAACTTCACGTGTACCGGAAACGAAATGAAGCCAGGATGACCAATGCTGTGAAAGGCAGCTCACGCAGGGGTTTGCACTCAGGCTCCTTAAAATAATAACGAGCTGTAGGACATTCGCCCCATGACCTCACTTTGAAGCAAACCACCCTCTGACCAAAGTTTCCTATCTTTGAGGTCTAAAATTCTCCTACTTGGGGGCATAAATATTTTGGGCAATGTATTCATTCTAAGATATTTTTACTCTGCCTGACAACTTCTTTATTTGCATCCTGTCTCAAATTCAATCTTATGGCCAATCACTAATACCACTCTTCTAAGAGTGTTTTAGAAGAGTTATAGATTTTAGAATTATAAATTATAATGATGTTTAATAGTTATGAGAGGATAAATTATCATGTTCCATGGAGGAATCTCCTATTGCGTTAAGGGCAATGAACTGCCAATACTTGATTTGCCTACCCAATGGAAACATTACTTCAGGAAGACAAGACATTAAATAGGATATGCTCAACTTTATAATCTCTCCTAGGCAGCCCTTTAAACTGTTTCCTAATTTTCTAAATCTTCCTTCTGAATTTAATTCTGAGGAGATGGCTCAGTGGATAAAGGTGCTTACCTGTACAGCATAAGACAGAGTTCAGATCTCTACAACCCTTATAAAGCACATGTGGTAGCATGTGACTGCCATGCCAGTTGTTTTATGACAAGACAGGAGGTTGAAACAAGATACTTCACAAGATCATGTGCCAGGTAGCCTGGCTTACTCAGGAAAACACACTCTGTCTCAAACAAAGTAGAAGGCTGATAACCAATGCTGACCTCTGACCTCTGTGTATGCATTTCAGCACAGAAGTGTACAAATATACAGGAATATAAACTGTATCTTTTTGAAGATGACAACTTCAAAATTCATCATCCCCAAGCCTCAGTTTTACTTGATGAACTTGATCTGGACTGTATGCTCTTCTCTATATGTGGGCCTACCTGTCCTACTGTTTCATCACTGAACTGTCCTTTTTCCTAGTCCTGTGACCTGTGACCTTATGCTCCCAGCAGTTCCAGAACAGAACTCCTTCCTGGAGAATTCCTGGGAATTCCTTCTCTCTTTATCATAAAGTCCATACCCATACAGATTTATTATAGATCCATAAATACATTCTTCCTCATTTAAGACAGATCATTCCCTTGGTCCACTCCAGTGACTATGGCTTCTTTATGACCTTTAAGCTTAACACACTCTTTTTCACAGATTTTGTTTCTACTGTTGGCTCTGCTTCAATTTGTCTCCGAGATAGATACATGGCTCTTGTCCCACAAGGTGAGCCCTTCCGTTCAAGCTGCTCAACACATTCCACTTTATTTCCCCTAAATTTCTTTAAAGTCATTCTTTCTATATAATTTTGTTCTGGTCACTGTGCCTCCCCCATCCCTTCACAGATCCTGGACTGTAAACCCAGAATGAATTTTGCCTATGTGGTTTTCCTGGGTTCTCTGACAATTTGCTTACGTTTTGCTTTAGAACATGCATGATGCACATTTGCAAATTGAGTACAATCATATTCAATAACTATACTCATGCTTGTTTCTTATAGTTCTGGAAATCTGGGACTAAGTCATGAGTGCTAAAGCCTATCTTCCAGGCCAAGAGACGGAAGCTTCCTCACTGTGTGTAATGTGGCACGCAGAGCAGTCTAACTTCCTGTAAGGACATGAATCTCATCGTGGTGGTCCCATCCCAGTGGCATTAAACCTGCTTATCTCCCTAAAGGCCTGCACCAGGTATCATCACAAGATCTCATACTTAGGACTTCATTCCATAAATTTTTTGAATCCAAACATTCAGTTTATAACAGGTGATTTTGTTATTAGCAGTCAGATTTTCTTCACAAAATATAGATGAAACTGTTGCCAAGAACAGCTAAATCAAAGAAAACCCAGATAAACACACCAATAGCAAAAGACAGACAGGACTGAATTTAAAATAACATTCACAGTGGTATCACATAATTCAACTTTAACAGAACTTGTCACTAAGTGCTCAATATTGATTCCATGGTGGGGATGAAGCATAGTCCTTGTTTGGGTACGCGCCACTGATATTAAATCTTGGTCACATTGTCATATAAAGTGGTATCAGTTCACGGTTTACAAGGTGCCGTCTGAGAATGGAGACAATGTGAAACAGCTACTGCTTTTTGTGTGTACAGAAGAAAGTCTGGCATAGAAAATAGGAGACTTAGTCTAGAAGAGTAGGCATTTATCTGAATAAAAAGTGACAACCCAGAGAGGGATATGCAAATTCACTGGAGGGAGCTCAGTGTTCTTGTTAGATATCAGAAATTATGTATGAGTTATATGCTTACTAACATTTTTCAAAATCAAAATTTGGGAGAATTGTGCTTAAAATTTTCATTAAATATATATTTTTATATTTACAAATTATTCTAAATTATCATGAAATAAAATGATATAATAAAATATTGTATATATATTACACACACATATATATATATACATATATACACATATATATTGCTTTGCTGCTAATAACCTGTCATAGATTTTGGTTTTAAAAGATCGGTTATTTTCCGTATGGGTAGATACAGGTGACCTGCAACTTCCTACCTTTTCCAAAGCTGTCATCTATGGCTCAGGGCACCATACCTTGTTGGCATATCAGGACACAAGTGACAACAGAGCAAGCCTGCCTTCAATGTCTCAGGAAGTCATCTGAGACAAAGGAAGCTAATTGACAGGTACCTTCTTAGAGACACAAACCAATTCCTATGAAGGGACAAGAACTTTGCTCTTGTCAGTGAGAGTTTTCGATTGTAGTTCTGGGGGGAACTGCTGAAGCTCAGAAAGACAAGAAGAGAAAGATGCTAATGTTCTTTGTGTCAAACAAGAAGCATCAACAACTCATGCAGCAATGATGCGTGTGTTGAGTACAGACTAAGTAAGATCGAACCATGCCTTGTAGCTCTCAGAGAGACTCTGAAAGAATTATATTATTCATTGTCTCCATTTGCAGATGGAGATTTGGGGGACCAGAGGCAATAAATGACAATTGAGTGACAAGTAGCAGACTCTCAAAACAGCAAAGATACAATGTGCAGTTTTATGAAAACTAAAGGGATGAGAGCTACTATAACATAAAAGCCAGAGTCTGTGTCTGGATTACCAACATCATTAAAGCTGCCAAACTTTCTAGAAGAGATGAGATAGAAGATGAAGATTTTTAAATTACCATTTAAAAACTCATTCTTGGCAAGGAATCACTTTAAGAATGCTTATGAAGTCTTGGGAATACCAAACACACACCTCCTCCCTCTTAAGTTTGAAACAACTGAGAAATACTTTTGAAAGGAAACATTAGCCAGTGTCAGCATCATCTTTAATTCTCATTTGCTCATGATCCTAGTGATGCTCATCTTCAACCACAGATTGAAAGGCAGTGCAATTCACAGATTTGGGTTGTGTATCCAAGTCTTATGGCAATCTGTCTTCTGTATCATCCAAGCGTCTCTAGTAGAGTTGGGACAGGAAACATGGTACAGCTAGAAGCACCAGGCAGGGCTTCTGCACAGAACTGAGCCAGTGACAGAGCCATTTAGTTTTAACTTTAAGGGTTGATCTCAAACAACTCTACCTATAGGTTTAGAGCTGAAGTAAGTTACCACAGGGCATGGGAAGCTACATACAAACAAACATAAAACAGTCACCAAAGTAAGACATGGCCCAGTTGAGAAAGGGGTTCAGGAGATGTGGGAGGGAACTATACAAGGCAACGATGCAGGGATATGATCACAATACAATTGTCACAATGGAACTGTCAAAAATAAGAACTGAAAAAAAAAAGGTGACACTGAATTAAATGAGACTGCATCTAGCTGTGTCCCAGGAACTGCTCTATCTTCTTACCTTCTGAGGAGAAAAAGGATGCTTTCCCTCATGAGCATGCATGCCACTGTAAGAGATGAAACATTGTAAGGTGACTGCATGAAGCTGTGGTGGCTTCCAGGATCCCAGGCAGCTCCACCCACTTTGCACTACTTTAGTCTTGAGATGCATCGGTGCGAAGTGGAGAGAGGTGGGCACTGTCCAGTGTGAGGGATCAGGGAAGACACCTTTCATGAGGAAACAGCATATACACTGAGACAGAGCTGGAAACTCGGGCAGCCCGTGCGGGGGTTGCAAACGCGCAGTGATAAGGCCCCGGATGAGAGGAGGTGACAAGAAGGAGATAGATGGTTCCTGTCACTCCAGGTCTTGAGTGGTTCAGTGAACATATCACACCAGCTGACACAACGTTTCTATTACACTTTACTTTTAAAAGCTCATGTGCTGATCACACCTTTGAAAGCTCATTCTTCTTCACCATTTATATTACTTTATCATAGCTTAAAGGCAATACATATTAAGAAAAAGCAAATTATCTTGCATGAGAGATGACCACACAGAAGCACCTTCTGATTACACCATGCTTTCAACCCTAATACAATCCTGTGGGTAGTATTCCCACATCCCGTGGAATCATTACTGTCCATAGCAAAATTCACTATGAAATGACAAAATTATCATTTATTTTGTCCCTAAAAAGCTGAAGCCAACTAGTAAAGATTTCATAAGGGAAGCTATCTGATATCCTCTATGTAATCTCAGCCCTTATAATAAAAACGACAGATTCAGAGTTGTAAAATGCAAAAATATGTATCGACATCTATCCAAATTTTTACATAGATTGATAGCAAAATATTAAAATGGTGAATATTCAATACAACAACACAAAAATAATTAAAAACAAATAATAAAATAAAGATCTTCTAAGATTTTTTCCCATCCAGTCATAATCACTATCTATGTCTTTGGCTATTAGCTTCTGTATTTCATGAAATGGATTTATATAAGATAAATTGCAATCAAAGTATGATTTAAAAGTCTTGTCTCTGTTTCTGTCTCTCTCTCTCTCTGTCTCTCTCTCTGTCTCTCTCTCTCTCTCTCTCTCTCTCTCTCTCTCTCTCTCTGTGTGTGTGTGTGTGTGTGTGTGTGTGTGTGTGTGTGTGTCACACACCCTGTTGGCATCAGAAGTGGTTTTATGGTTGCTGGTTGCCTCCAAATCCATCAATGATGTCACCCTTCAGCAACAAGGACCCTCTTGCATCTGTTGCCCTGACAATGACTACACATTCCCTGTGTGCCCTTCACCTGTGTTCATTACCTATGTGTGGTGGTATGCGTGATTACATCACAGTCTGAATAAAGAGCAGAGAGACCAACTCTTCACCCCTTCTTCTTGGCCCCTTAAACCTCTTCTTGTGGGATTGTGTTGGCCTGGTGTGATCTGTGTAAACTCAAGTTGCCTTCTAACACAACACACACGAACACCCTTTATCCAGCTGCTAAAGTTTATGCTCGACAGTCACATAACTATATTACTCTGGGTATGAAGGTTTTTCTTTTCTTCTTTTTATATTCTTCTCTGGTATATTACATCCTGATCAGTCTCCCTTTCCTCTTTTCCCCACATCTTTCCCTGCCATCTCCTCTTTTCTCCAGATCTGCTTCTACTTCACATCCCCTGAAAAGACAGTAGATCTCCCAGGGACATCAACCAAATACTTCATCTCAAACTAAAATAAGAACATACACATACTATCACAGGAAGCTACCTAGTAGGAAAAAAAGGTTCCAGAAGTAGGCAAGAGTCAGGGACACTCAGCTCCTACTGTTAGGATTCCAACAAAAACACAAAGTAATTCAGGTTTTGTTTTTTAATTTAATATGCTTATTCTTTAAGAACTTCATACAATGTATTTTGATCATATTCACAACCCACTCCCCTCTATTTCTCCTCCAAAAACCATCATACCTACCAACTTCATGCCTTTCTTTCTTTCTTTCTTTCTTCCTTTCTTTCTTTCTTTCTTTCTTTCTTTCTTTTAATTAATTAATTAATTAACTGTACATGAGTATAGTGTAGCTGTCTTCAGATACACCAGAAGAGGGCATCAGATCCCATTACAAATGGTTGTAAACTACCATGTGGTTGCTAGGAATTGAACTCAGGACTTCTGGAAGAGCAGCCAGTACTCTTAACCACAGAGCCATCTCTCCAGTCCCTTTCTCCTTTGCTTCTTTTAATAAACTTCAGATTCTATTTTCCTCTGTCCACACACTTATGAGTATGGTGTCATCCTTCAGCATATGGTCATTGTCACTGTCCTGGTATTTTTCTGTTAACTTGACATAAGCTGGAAGAGGATCTTTCAATTATGAAAGTGCTCCGTAAGTTTGGGCTACAAGCAAGTCTATCTATCACCTTTTTGACTAATTATTTATGTGGGAAGCCCAGCATACATATGGTACAACCCATAGCAGGTAGTTCTGGGTTGGATAAGAAAGCAGGCTGAAGACCAAGCCAGTAAGCAGCATTCCTTCATGTTCTCTGCCTGAAGTATTGGCCAATGGCTTCCTTCGTGCCTCATTCCCTGTTTTAGGTATTGCCCCCACCCCCAGACTTACTCTGAATCCTCTTGATGATGGACTGTGCTGTGGAACTGTAATCTAAATACACCCTTTCCTCCTCTTTTTGTTTTTCATCCTGGTATATTATCAGAGCAAAAGCAAGCACAACAAAGATAGTCACCTTATCAAGGACTACATCATCAAAGAAAATGTGATTTCACTCCTTGGGAAGTCACCAATTCTCAATAGCTCTTCGATTAGCAGTCTAGCTCCTGATCCCCAACCACAACAACACACACATGCTAGTCTAATGACTAGCTTTGTCTTGGAGACAACCAGCCACTGTCATAAGGTCTCAGAACTGAACAATAAGGTCTCTTATTGTTTTGTTAAATGTACACAGGAAAAATGCTATCTAAATTCTGCTCTCTGTGTTCACAGCCCAACCTTTACCTTAGTAGTTTCTTTGAGCAAGGATTACTTTCTGACTGATCAAAGTGCAGAGAAGAAGCATCAGTGGGGTACATAGCTACACAGGGAACATCTATGTCACAGCCTCTCCAAGGCTTAGGACCATTGATTAGGGTGGAGTGACAAGATAATAAGAGCTAGAGGAAAGGGACGACCAGTGCAGAATGTTTTCTTCTAGATGGGACAAGACTCAACACTCATGTCACCCTTTTATCTTAAATATTGAGTCTTAGAATCCTTGTATTGAGATATTTTATTCTGTAAGATAGACCTTGTATGGTTTTGACTGGCCAATAACTATATTAGTGTACAAACCTTAGCAGTCCAAAGATTTTATTTATAGAGTGGTTTGGGAACAATTCGAGACTTTTACAGACCTCTTTAAAGAGCTCTTTAGGCTTTGCAAGGTTTGTACTGAGCCTCTGTGGGGTTTCTTGTTCTCAAATGTGTCTATAAAGCAAGCCCAGCCTTATGTTTGCTTAGAGCTGTAGGACTCCTGGTTCTAGAATTTTAGCTCTGTACTCAAAGCCAGTCAAGAAAGTTCTATGAATTTTGGTTCTCTTGGGAACACAACAAGGATGACAAGGCACTTTTCAAATTCAAGTTTCTAACTAACTGGTCACTATTGAAGGCTGGTAGGTAAAGTTCATGTGATAGAGGGCCTAGTAAAGCAAAAAGTGCATGTTTTGTATATAGGTAAACCCCTTCTCCAAGTCAATCAAAATCAATTTCAGAAATTTAAACTTCTCAGCAATCAGTGAGTAAAGATAAGTAGACACTGACCAAAGGGGCTAACCTCTAGTCACACCACCCCAGTGCCACCTAAACTTGATTTTCAGAATGGTGTCAATACAAAGTACAGTTCTCACTACAAAAAGAAGACAAGATAGTTAATTCTGAACCAAACACTTGCGACCATGAGTCAAGAAAATGGTTTCATGTTGCCCCAAATGACATATTTTACCTGAAGTTTTATAGTCACAAAAAGACAAAGGCAGTCATAATTCAAGGCTTTTCTCAACACATTGCAAGGACTGCAGGTAGGTAGGTCTCCTGAAAGTAGAGAGAAAAACTTCTGCTGAAGTTCCCAAATGCTGAAGGTATGCTTAGCTCTGGTCTGGGTAGATGGAGTGATCCGCCATGTTAATACATCCCCTAGGTTTTACATGCTAGCTAAAAAGGTCTCAGGATCTGGCAGAGAGGGGTCAAAAAACAGATGTTAAGGGTTCAACAGAGCCCTGATTCTTTGGCCCTGATTTTGCAGCATTCCAGCTCTTTACAATCATGATGTTCTGATGCTCTGATCAATCAACAAACTAGAAAGATGTTTAGCATAGAGAACTCTTTTAGAGTACTACAGTTCACAAAGGGCAGAATTTAATTGGGGGCAGAAATTAGCCTCCTGCTATCTGTATTATAACACTGAAAATAGCTTTGATGTTACATTAAGTGATCACTTGGTAAGTGATTTATATGCATGATTCTATTTACTTTAAAAAATTTCATGTGAGGTGGGTGGCATTATCACTTTTCTGAGAGGTCATTAGTTTCCCACGATTACAAAGCTAGTGAACAGAGTAGAAAGACTGAATGTAGTAAAATACAGAGATAAGCACATAGAAATATATAGACACATACTGTAAGGGTCTGTGATTTGTAGAAAAAGCATACCCTGACTCAAATAAAACAGCAAAGAGCATTTATTTCGCTGAAATCCATCATGCAGGAGTCTACCAACCATCGGGATTGAAGATGAGGATGTGTGCTTTGCAAGCCTAATTTAAAGTAGATTAGGGAAATTCCAGGGAGGAGTAGATGACCTTTAACTTGATTGGTTGGCTTTATCTCTTGGAGTATGAGTATCTCTGGATTTGGCTAAGGCTCTGGGGAATTTTCAGAACCATTGCTCAGGATGGTGGGGAAGAGGCTGGAAACTATTTCTGTCTCACTGTTTTTGCCTCGGGCCAGGTGGCAGGGCAGTTTCTGATTGGCTGCCAATTGGGCTGTAACTTTTCCAGTAACTGACTTACCCAGACTTGTCCAGTTTCAGGAAACAGAAAGTTAGGCCTAGACTCCTGAAAGGTCAGTCTGTCATGGGGTCAGTCTGGCTAAGTCTCTCAATACACATATATACAGGCAAACACACTGACATAAATATAAAGACATAGAGATAGATGCACACCAAGAGAGAAACACAGTTGACAGAATCATGGACAGATAAGACACACAGAGGCAGGCACACACACACACACACACACACACACACACACACACAGAGAGAGATGGACAGAGATATACAGACGCACAAGGACACATGGACACAGATACATACATACATACATACATACATACATACATACATACATACATACATACATATAATACAATACAGTCAATGTGTCTAGAGAATAATCAGAGAGAACGATATAGGAAAAAAAGCCACTGTTCTCCGGTAGGCAAACAAGAAGTACATAGGGTGTGCATTCAAAGAAAATTGATTTTATCATTAGAATCTTTGAGCTGTTATCAGGCTGTTCTCATACCAGTCAAATAGTTCTTCTGCTGTTTTTACTCCTTCTGGTAAGTTTAAGTCCCCAGACATTCATGGCCACAAAATTCCCTCTAATTCCTTGTACCAAAGCAGAGAGAGGATATATTAAAAATGAAATAGAAACACACAAAAATAACAGGTACCACATCCCCATCTTGTATCGACTAGGCTTAAATGCTGGATTCTGGGGTACATACTTTTCTTCCAAAAGATTGGTGTCTCATTCTAGGAATTTACCAGATCCCCAAAGCTATTCTGTCCAAAATAGAGAGTGGACCTGCACAGGTACAGTCTTTAAAATCTGATTGAGGAATCAGAGGGATCTGCTCCCTTTCCTTGCAAAAAGTAGCTTTCCCCAGTACTTTCTGCTTTTTCCTTGTACTATGTTCATTTTTGTCAATGGCTGGAGCTGGACAGAAAAAAATTCTGAGACCAGCATCGAGAGGAAATTATTATTATTTTTTTGCTCCGAAAATCAAAAGGTTATTCACATATTATTGTTTGATAATGATAGGTGTTGCCTACCTACTCTTGTTAAGGAAACATAAAGACAGCATCTTCAAATTCATTGAGGAAAACTCAAAACCAAGATGGAGTCATTCATAGATCATATCAATTAGGTGTATAGTGTTCCTTAGCATGCCCCAAGTAACATACAGTATTTTGAAGGATTTACTGTTACTCTTATCTTTTCTTATCTGTCTGTATGTGGATTTATGATTGTGAATGCAGAGGATGAGGAGGCCAAAAGAGGACTTTGGATTTCCCTCGAGCTAGAACTGCTGAATGTGGATGATGGGGACCAAACTCAGGTCCTGTGGAATCACTGTCTAGACTTAACCCCTGAGCTGTCTCTTCAGGCCCAATTTTCCAGATTTAAGTCAGCTATTTTAATATACTGAGAGGCCAGCATTTCTTTTTCTATTCTACTCAATATATAATACATTTTTGTTTAGAGGAGCCCTTACCATGCATTTTGACTACTACTGGGAATACAGTGTAACCCTATTATTATGATGACATCTGCTTCTAAGATGCTCACACAGGGAAGGAGGAGAGAGGTATACAAAAATGAGGAAATGTCTTCAGGACTACACAAAGCCAAATATTTCCCCTATTTCCCATGCCATGACAAATCTCTCTGCCTAACAATCCATTATTAACAGGAGTCAAAGCAACATGCTTATATTCTGAGTAGTCACTGCTAATGCAGTGGTCTAGAGCAAGCTCCCATTTCTGTGTGTGTTCCCTCACAGTTATGGCAGCCCTCCTTCCCATGACACCATCTCCCTTACTGTTCTGTTCAGAGGGTCACAAGACCAGGATTATCTTATATCCCTTTTTTCTTGTTTCCTAATCATGACAATAACAGGGGATTTAAAAAAATCTCCCTTATCCCTTGCAGCTGTCTGCTTCACCTCTGGGCCTAGCTTTGGTTTTTCTTTATTGCTTTTATTCCACTAACAAATGGTTCTACAAAGAGTTAGTCTGAAGACAGCATTACTTATTGGATGCTGAACTGTTGCCACTCACTGTTGGGTTCATAGCAGCAGGAAGGCACTCACATGCAGAAGATTCTGAAACTGTTAATAAATCAAGGAAGGAAAGCGGAAATATTTATTATCATTTTGATTTTCTCCATATTACAGGGATTTTATTTGCCTGAAGATGCTCTCAGTCCAATATTCCAAAAGTCTCATGAATCAGCATTCTTCTTTACAGTTTCCTTCTTTTCTCTTTTCATCCCTTTTTTTCTTTTTTACTCTGCCTCTCCCTCTCCCCACCACTCATCCTGAAAATGTAGTCTAAGCCAGCCTCAGACTGAGTGTATAGCTGCAGATGGCTTTGAACTTCTGATTTTCCCCTGTTCTGGGATTATAGTCCCTTTGGTCTGGTTTTAATGGACCCTGGTATAGTCTTAATCTGAAAATCTCTTTGGCCTTCATTTTTCTTTCCATCTCCCATGTCTATTAATTCTGCTTCTGCTCTACACTTCAAGTCAATCTTTAATTCTTTATGCTTTCTGCCATTCTGATATTTAGAGACTCATGGTTCCCACCTAGCTACACTCCACAGCATTTGCCAGGCTTCTCTGGCTCCCTTCTCAGCTCTCTTGAGACCAGTCTTCACATGCTTGCTAGCCCGTTAGCAAAGTAAATAGTGCTCTCATCATTTTGTTCTTTTCACACCCTTCAGAGAGTTTGGCCAAAATGCTTCTCCTGGAGTGTTTCAACTCATTGTTTCTAATTTCATTTTCTCCATCAAGCTAATAATGCCCTGCAACTCAGCATAATCATCGACGCTCACAGGGATAAAGGAACCTGTCTCTGTCCTTGGCAAATTACCAGAGTATAGGTACAATACGCAAAATCATTCAATTCTACAGTCCGCCAAGTGGGCACAGACAGCAGTACTTGGGACAGCCATTTAACCAGGAGAAGCTCACCTTTCCATGTAATCACCTGAACATTTCAACCTAGAATCTATTCATTGTGTATTTATTTGCTTTCTATGAGTGTTCAGGTATTTAGTTACTTCTCAATATACATACATATTTACCTTTAAATAAGTGAATAAATGAGTAACTCCTACTATGTTTATAGTTGGAAATAAAATTCCTTTTTAAAACTGCAAATTGCTGGTATACAAATGTGGTTTCATACTATAAGCCTTACATATTAAGTAAAAGAGTCTAAATATCCAAATGGATATTTGAATTTATTTTTGTAGCTATTCTGTTGGCAAATATATTTGATTCTACTTTTTAACCAAAATTGGAAAATAGAGAAAAGTTTTGATCACAGAGAGAGAGAGAGAGAGAGAGAGAGAGAGAGAGAGACTCCTACCCTCTCTCTGCACTCTCTCTGCACATGTAGTACTTCTACATCATTTATCTGCAAATATTTTAATGTAAGAACTTATATGTTTAGGTTAATGTCTGGGTATACATTATATATTTTCAATTAAAATGCCAAATGACACTTCCATTTTCCATATACTCCTGGAACTGAACCTGTGCCACAGCTCTTGGTATGCAGATTCTGTCAGGAGAGAGCTGGTCTCCCATGAATGCTGACTCACCTGAGAGCACAAGTAACCTTGTGCCACAGCTATTGGTACCCAAATCCCACTGAAAGAGACCTGGTCTCCCAGGAGTGCTGACACACAGAGTTACAGGAGTCAAGCCATTGTCAGAGATAGCAATACCAGCTAACACCAGAGATAACCAGATGGTGAGAGGCAAGTGCAAGAAACTAAGCAAGAGAAACCAAGGCCAGTTGACTTCTTCACAACCCAGTTCTACCTCAGCAAGTTCTAGAAATCCCAACACACCAGAAAAGCAAGATTCTGACTTAAAAATCACATTTCATGATGTTGATCGAGAACTTTGGGAAAGACATAAATAACTCCCTTAAAGAAATACAGGTCAACACAGGTAAATATGTAGAAGTCAAAAACACAACATCTTTTAAAGAATTATAGGAAAAAAACAACCAAACAGGTGAACAAATTGAACACAACCATCCAGGATCTAAAAATGGAAATAAAGACAATAAAGACATTACAAAGGGAGACAACTTTGGAGATAGAAAACCTAGGAAAGGCATCAGGAGGTGTGTAAGCATCACACCCAGAATATAAGAGAGAGAAGAGAGAATCTCAGGGGCAGAAGATAACATAGAAAACATTGACACAACTGTCAAAGAAAATGAAAAACATAAAAAGCTCCTAACCCAAATCATCCAGGAAATCCAGGACACAGTGAGAATATTAAACCTAAGGATAATAGGTATAGAAGAGAGTTGAAGATTCTCAGTGCAAAGGGTCAGTAAATATATTCAACAAAATTATAGAAGAAAAATTCCCCAACATGAAGAAAGAGATGCCCATAAGCATACAGGAAGCCTACAGAACTCCAAATGTATTGGACCAGAAAAGAAATTCCCCCCGTCACATAATAGTCAAATACTAAATGAACTTAACAAAGAAAAAATATTTAAAACAGAAGATCAAGAAGTACATGATATAGCTGTCTCTTGAGAGGCTCTGCCAGAGGGACAAATACAGAGGCAGATGTTCACAGCCCGGCACTGGACTGAGAATGGGGTCCCCAATGGAGGAGTTAGAGAAAGGACTTAAGGAGCTGAAGGGGTTTGCAAACCCATAAGAAACATCAACCAACTAGACCCTCCAGACCTCCCAGGAACTAAAACATTATCCCAAGAGTACACAGGGATGGACCTATAAATCCAGCCAAATATGTAGCATAGGATGACCTTATAGGGTATCAGTGGAAGGAGAGGCCCTTGGTCCTGTCAAGGTTTGATGCCCCAGTGTAGCTGACTATCAAGTCAAGGAGGTGGGAGGGAGTTGATGCATGGGAGGGCACCCTTATAGAAGCATGGGAAGATAGCAGGGTTATGGAGGGGAATCCCGGAAAGGGGATGATATTTGAAATGTAAATAAAAAATATCTATTAATAGGAAAAATGTCAAAAAAATGTTAAAAGACAACTACGTCAAATTTTCTAGTCTCACAATTTTCCATCCTCCTATAGTATAGATATGCAACATATTAACATAGTCCTCTATTGGTTTTCAATATAAATAACAATAAGAAATCAAAAATTGCACTTCTTTGTTTCCCTAAATGTTTAAATTTTTGTGTGTTTCTCTGTTTTTACCAAGTTTCAAAATACAATTTATGAGGCATATTTTCATTTTTTATTCAACTGAATAGTGCAATGATTTCTGTTTAAAATAAAAGAATATGTATTTGTATAAATGTGCATCTATATACAAATTTGTGTTTAAAGAATGATTTTCCTTGTGTCTTTGCTTATAAAGAACTTTGGAAGAAGATCTTAACTGTGAGCATCTCTAGAGTAAAAGTTAATATTCTTGATATTTTGATTATATTATTAATAACAATTGTTTCAAAAAGTGGAAAAAACTTAGGTAACTCTGGTACCTATATCAGTCCCTTTCCCTCTGTAAGTGATGATAGAATCTTTCACAGGAGTAGAATGAAGTTCATTTTATTTCTTCAAAGTAGATTAGAGAAAATCAAAAGAACACACATGAATCAGACTTATGAAGCTTTAAGTCCAAATATAGATGTGCATGATATTTGGAAAAGATGAGAAAATGCTAATGGACAAAGTATGATAGATATTTTAAAAATTCCTTCCATTCATATTGAACATAATGCTTGAGATGGCCACATTCATTTTCCTAATGCAACAAAACAGCATTCTGAAGGACTATCAGAAGATCTATAGATGAATGACATTGTTTTATATATCCGAAATCACTGAGATTTTGATGAATAGTGAGCAAACTCAATGGCCATTTGGTTAATACTGGGTAATATTGGAGTGATACTGGGGTAAATGACATTTGGAAGAAAGTCTAGCCCAGCTAGAGAACAGCAGAGTGCTGCTTAGCAGATGACAGTAGTCTAGTCAGAGAACAGCAGAGGGATGCTCAGCAGATGACAGTAGTCCAGCCAGAAAACAGCAGAGTGATACTTAGCAGATGACAACAGCCTAGCCAGAAAACAGCAGAGGGATGCTCACCAGATGACAGACCAATATGGAAGAAACTAAACTGAAACTAAGCAAAAACAAGATACCAAACTAAGTGTAAAATGAAAGAAAGTGAATGAAATATCATCAATGATTTTACCTGTGAAAAGTCTTAGTAATCAGACAAGCACTTATAGCTATAGTGAGTCCCTAAAAGAGGGACAACCACAGTGGTCTTACTCTGTTTTCATGACAATAATCCATATTATTGTGTAGCAAGCAAGAGATGCTCAATGAATGAACAGCATCACTTGAAAAAAAGACTAGCATTAGAAGGCAATTAGAAGAATGATCCGAAACTGTGGATACTGCAGTCCTTACAACTTTATAGAGGCATATTTTACTGATCTGGTAAATTTAAGTATAGATTACTTTGTGTTGCAGTAAGGATTGAATCCAACACCCACTATACTGTAGGTCATTTTCTTTAACCACTAAACTACATCTTCAGCCCTCTATTTACTTTATAAAAAAATTCTTATCAATTTTTTTGTGAAATTTCCATCATGCAGTCCAATCTCACTCATTTCCCTGTCCCTTTGTATCTTCCATCTGCTCTTGTAACCACCCCCCAATAAAATAAAATAAAATAAAATAAAAATCTCACTGTGGAAACTGCAGTGTGTCGTGGTAAGTCACACAGTATTTAATACCCTTTTGTCCAAACATCTTTATTTATAAGTGTACATTTCAATGGGTCATTGGTCTGGTTTGAGGCTTCTGGATTTTGCTACACTATCAATACTATAGTCTCACTAGGGCTCCTCTCTGATATCAAGTTTTTGCCCTGTATCATGGAGATTCTGCAGCTTTGAATCTGTAGAGCTGGACTCTTTATCCACTCTAGGAGTTCACATATGGGTTAGATGTTGGAGTGGGCCACCTCAAAGCCCTGCATCTAGGCCTGGATAGTAACTGAGTTGGTCATCCCTCCAACTCTCCCAAACCCACCCTACCAGGTTGAACTCTCCAGCATTTCTACGGCAATCTCACTCAAGTGCCACAGCTGGCAAGGGACATTCCCACTCTCATGCCCTTGGGGCTGGTTCACTAGCACCCATATCACCAGGGCCAACTCTCCTGCCTGACCCTGCAAGAGGAGGCTGCAGCCAGAGAAAGGTGGGGCCAGCTCTGCACAGCCCTTGAACTTCAATATGGTCCCAGGAGCAGTCTAGAAGAGGGAGGTCTGTATTGCCTTTGGTGATAACATGGGCCATTAACATTGACACAGACCACTGCTGTTGCATGGACTTCAACAGTAGCATCAATGAGACTTTGCCTCAGGTGTCAGGGGAGGCTGCTCACATCAAGTCATTCCTCATACCCTTAAATCCCCAGTTCTGCCTCTCTTCATAGTGCTCAAACTGTTCTGCATCTTTCTCTTCCATCTCTTCAAATCATGCTTGCATATCATAATGGCTCTACCTGTGGACAGACCATGGAGCAGTAAATTGACCTTTGGGTATCTTCTGCTTGTCTGCACTACATGGAAATGGGCAGGCTCTGGGTTAGACAAGAACTCATTAAATAATCCAGGCTGGCTTTAAATTTACTCTGTAGATCAGGTAGGCCATGTACCCGTGATCCTCATTCACTCAGTCTCAAACAGCCAGAATTACAAGGCTGTGCCACGGGGTCTAGCTATAAATCTTTTATGCGTTATATAAGACATTAATAACAGTTTTATTCCACATATTGATGGACTTTTTTCTCACTAGCACTTTGTTTTTAGTATCCCTAGAGAAAAAATTTTTTCTCCTGACACCATGAAATAATCAATGAGTCAATTACTAATTAACTATGACAGTACCTACTAAGAATTCTCTGCATACAGGCAGCATAGAATAGCATACACAGTGGTAACTACAGTGGAAGGAAAGATGAACAGAGACCAGCAACATCATCCCATTTGGAGCAGCTGAGACCAGACACCATCTCCTACAGACAGATAAAGGTATTTACTTCATTGAACTCTCATTGAAGAAATGGCTGATTCATCTAGATCCTAAAAGGTCAGGTTAGTCAGGTCAGCACAGGCACCTAAGGACATTTGAGGGTGTTCGAGGTCAAGAAACTTCAGTTTTGATGTTCTGTTGTTTTCTACATAGTTGAGCCATGCCTCAATAGGAAAATAATAAATACCTCATGTCCTGCCTCACAGGGCTTCCTAAAATGTCTGGTAAGCCTTTGATGAAACAATGAAGCTACAATGTAAATTTCACTAGGAGGGAGTTGTATGCCTGGCCTTTGCCTTCCTTCATTACTCCAACTCTCTGCAGCCCACTCCCAATTTGGGAAATTGAGAGTTAGAAGAGTTCCTGTTAGCAAAGACAAAGACTGAGGAGGAAGTAGAGCCTGGATTTTACCAGGGAAGACAGGCTTATAGGGGATGGAAGAAAACTGATTCTCTGAGAAGCTTCTAGAGGGCTGAGAGCCTGCCCATCCAAGTTTCTAGTTCATTTATTTTCGTCAAAACTGAATTGAAAGAGAAAGTCAGCCTTGGTAAGTTCATTTCAGAGTATAACTAGATTACTGGAAGCTGCTAGGAGCTCATTTCTAGCCAGCATGGAATGACACATTTCCTTTATCTTTATTTGCTGGTAGGCTGAAGGCCTTAAAAAATATCTATTTGTATCTGTAGCAGCTTGCATCTTGTTTTTCTACTTGGCCTTTCTGATTTCAATCCTGGCTGCTCTTTACTGTTTCCGACACCTCACCCACTGGACTGTACTTGGCTTTTAGAAAGTCCCCCAACTACAAGTTTGCCTTTAAAAGAGTTGAAATCAAATAATATTATAAGTCGAATCTGTGGGAGAACCATCTTTGAAATTAAATACACTACTGCATTGTTTAGTTTTTGATGTCTATTACCAAGTAGTAGCCTGATGATGTGTGTGGGGCTCTTTCCAGATAGAAGATGGAACTCAGGATCTCTCTCATCTTAAATGATACAAAAGGAACTGAGAATGTTGCCTAAGGAAAAGGGCTTAGGAAATAAATGTGGAAGGAGTAAGTGGAGGAGGGTGTATAAATGGAGTCATTTTTGCTGTGCTCAATCAACATTAAATGATCTCTTCTATCTCAGAAGAGTCCTTATAAATATATCATCAGTGTAGAATTGTGGATAATTTTCTATGTGAAGATGGATAAGTTGTCTAAATCAAGCTAATTTTTACTACACCATGTCTTTTTGGATAACGTATCCAGAATTGTTACAAAAAGTCTAACTAAGCTTTCAAGAGAAGGAAACTTACATATAGTAGGCTGAACTTACAAACTAACATAAACCCCGCTAGCCAGCTAGACCTCCTAAGCAGACCACTTAGTTATCGTCTGCTAGCAGATAGCTTTGCCCTTGGTTTTATTCCATGTCTGTGGGTAGCAGGACATTTCGAGCTGGGAAATTTTAAGTGCAGACAGGTTGTGTGAAAAGTGACTTGCCATTAAACACACGTGTATATTACTAAGTTTACTGAAAAGGCTATGCATGAAGCTCAGTATTTATAAGTTCTTTGTAATGATGAGGTTACATTAAATTAAACAAGGATTTCCAAATACCATTCACTTAAATTGTTTATATTTTAATAAAAATAAAATTATTAGTGGTGTATACAGGCCTATTATGTCTTACATAGCTTATAATATACTAAGATTTATTATTATGAGGAAATTAATCACAGATCTAAAGGTGACAGCCTTCTCCACAAACCATGAGTATAAAAAATACATTAGGTTTATTCTTCATGAAAATAAAATTGAGATGTTCCTAAGTATTTCTCCAGTATACGTCCTCAGTGTTTAGCCCTTGCTGGATAAACCATTACTGTCTGGTTTCTGTAGTAAAAGAAGTAAACAAAAATTTTGTAGATTTTATTATTTATTCAAAATTAAACTGTCATGCCATATTCTCAAATTCTTGCAAATTTCTGAAATGACATTTACTTCACTTAATGCTTGTTTGTGCAAGAGTGTGTGTTTTAAAAGCCGAAGATGCATTGACCTTGGTATTCAGAGATCCCTTGGTCTCAGAGGTGCACCTGTCTATGGTGGATGAATGTAATACAGCAGAGACAGCAAGAACATGCCTTTCCTTTACTCAATGTTCTCAAGTGTTCAGTGTTCTGCTGAAGACCTCAGATTGGAAAGGAATCTGAAATTATGTTTCCATCTCTCAAAGGAGACCCTGTGCACATAAGAGGTCCTTGTAAGCTCCCTTGATACTCAACCTGTTTCTCTGCAAAGTGCCAGCCTAGCCAGTCCTCTAGCCAGCCTAGCATAAAGACTCTTCTAATGTTATCAGACGGCCCAGCAAGAATTTGTACCATGGCTCTTAGTGCTACCACACCAAGGGAACCTCTGTCTAAAATGTTTCTCCAAATTTACCCCATCTGGACTCTGAGAAAATTGAACCATTCAAGTACAAACATCCTTGTTTCTGAGCACATCCTTGTAGTGTATTTGGTCTTAAAACACTCTACTCTTTGGGCGTCTTTCCAAATACACTTTGTTTTCACCTGCTACCTCTCTGGTCATTCTTTTTCTGTTTCCACTTTTAGTCTTTGAGTGTTGCTTTCTTATCACCCATGGCATAGATGATATGATTATGATGTGGCTGGTGACAGGTGACATGGTATTGCATATGATATGATACAGCATAGATTCTATGTCTTCTCCCAGGACAATCATTTCTGTGTGTTGGGTTTGTCTTCACACAAAGAATCCAGGGCTCTTTGTTTCAGTTGATCACATATACAGCTGTTTGCAAAACTCATATACAGCCCAACTTTACACATCTAAATTTTAATCGGGGATCTTCTGCCTAATTCATTGTGAGTCCTGCTCCCCCCTTTCCCACTGCAGTAAATACCGTGCCCTCTACCCAGTTCTCAGCCTTACATTTCACATCACATATATCTAGCCCTGTTTTTCCTCCCAACAATGTGTGCACATTAATGCACACCACCACCTGATGTAACTTGAACTTTTCTAGAGCCCCTTCACTTTACATAGGAGGTAAGACAAACTTTGTAAACTCTAAATATGATAAAGTGATTCTTGTTTAGCACTTTGAATTTGAATTTAAGGATGACCCCCTTACACAGCTGTGTGTTCTGTTTCTATCTTCAAATCAGTGTTGATGATAGCAGTACACATCTTCACTTATAAGTAATGATATGCCTATATACATGTGTACATATGCACACATGCAAGCATATTTGCATATATATCCCACATAAGTAGGTATACATACACATATATGTATGCAAATTTATCTATCAACCTCCTACATATTCATGTATACATATGTATAAACATATATACACAAATATATGTATTTACACATATGTGCACATATATAATGCATACATATACATTCATGCATATGTATATGTATATACATACATACATAAATATAGAGACACATAGACATATATATTTATACGTAAACACATATATAACCACATGTACACAAATATATGTAGTTTTCTTAAGGTTATCATGAGAGAATATAACTTAGTTCCAAAGTAATCCTTATAAAAATCCCATTTAAATAGCTCATTTTTCTTCCTTGAAACTGGATTTTCTGTGTATGAAGCTCTGTCTTCCTGATCTTCACCAATAACATTCTCTAAGTCCCTACATGCTGTTTTTTACTACCTGCTTTCTACCCATGCCCACTTTCATTTCTTAGGCCATTTTTCCTGAGTAATGAGAAACTTAAAACATACCCCCAAGCCAAACTGAACCCAAATCTGTATGTTCCTCCAGGATAGGTATGGAAAGCACATGGTCTACACCATGTGCTCTAGAAGCATCTCAGAGCACTAGACATATCTTTTCTACAGTGTCCTATCTGTAGGACAATGCAACCTTCCTGCACTGCTGGATAATCTAGTCTAGCCTCACAGTAGCTCACTCTGCACCACCTCAGGGCCTCTGCAATCAAGACAATGATCTCCAAACATCACAGTAAACTCTATCCTGTTACAGCATTTTTTCAGTATCTGAGAGTAAATGCTAGGTACTTGCAGATGTCACTCTCATGTTTACTTCATGGCTGTCACTAAAAGAAATGTACTTAGTAAATATGCCAATGAACAAGAGAAGGAAAAGTTAAAACTCAGAAATTAGGTATAAAGCCACAACCCTTTGAGTGAGTAAGACGTGCTTGGATTTTAAACTTTATTTTCAATTATATTTTAAAAGACAGTGTATAAATTTGTTTTGGCTGGGGTATTCCCAGGCTTTATTCTTATTTTAGCAAGTTTCATTGGTCAGGTAAAATATAATGTATAAAGATATGTAAACATACTTACATGAATATTTAGAGTATAAGAGATGTGTTCTAATTTTATGTGTCAGAAAAGATCATGAAAATGTGAGAGTCAAACAGCTCTGGAATTTTCTTGATTAATAAGATGATCTCCATGACTGTGCCATAGTATAGCCTTTACTTGAATTTGGGGCCTATTTGAATGCAGATAGAAGGAACTAAAATAACTTCTAAGGCTCTCGGGAAATCAGGAGATATTCACTCTCAGAGTCATGTATTTATTTCACTCTTCAGAAAGCCTGATGAAGTGAGTGTTAGTCACACTTCTAAGGAACTGAAGTTCAGTCTGTGATCACAAGCTGGTCTTCAATCTTCAAAAGAATTCTGATATGATCAGTGGCCAAGCGTAATTATAAAAATGAAGGCATGGGAAAAGAGTTGCAGAATGGGAAATGGCTCTGATGGATTAGAACTTAGGCTGGACCATTGTGTGAGACTTAGATGAATCTCTTCTGAAAAGACATCACAAGGGATTTCTGGCCAAATTTCTAAATATGAGTAGAGAAGAGACCACTAGAAGTCTCCTGACCACTTAAAATGTATCCCGAAGTAGCATAAATCTGTTTATGCACATTTTGTATTTCCATCCGTTTAACATCCATTTAACTATGCATCCAACCCTTCACCCATCATTTATCCATCTGCCTAACATTCATCTATTCACCACCTACCCATCCATCTAACTCATCACTCAACCCTCCACTTAGCCACCCACCTATCCATCTGCCAATCACCCACTTGCCCTTCCATTTATCCACCCATTCATCTACCCACTCACCCACTCATTCTTCCATCTCCCCATCCATCCTCCATGCATGATATGAGGTTAAGATTCAATCTAGTATTAAGAAATTCAGAGAATGATCTCTGGGGTATTAATAGTTTGTATAAAACATTTTGTCATGAAAACTCAGAGGTAGAAAGTGTTAGCTAAAGGGGTGATGCAGAAATGGGGGTAGAAAAATATCGTAACATAGGGGACAGAATAGAAAATCACTCTGAGTCATAGTTTAATTGTCTTTTCAAAATTCTACAGGTTGCCCATTGTCTTAGTTTCATTGTTTGTTATTGTAATGTAATATCCTGACAATGGCAGGGCGTGGGTGAATGAGTTCATTTTAAGTCATGGTTGCTGGTTATAGAAAAGTATATACACGAACTTGAGAGAGCTGGCCATAACCCATTCACAGTCATGAAATAAGAAGGAGTGCATCCATGAATGAATCCATATTTATTTATTCTCAGCTATTTTCCTCTCTTATATACTTTAGAGTTCCCTGCCTAGAGAATGGTGTTATTAATAGTGAGTGGGTGGGTTTGCTATCTCAATCAATCAAGATAATTTCCTAGAGACATGCTCAATGCCAACCTGTTGTAGACAATCCCTCACTAAGACTCCCAGGTGGGTCTAGATTGTGTTGATTGATAAAACACTCCATTATACTCACATTTTTTGCTTGGGACGCTCTTGCTCTGTGTTTAAATTCAGCAATGCTTTCACCTCTGTGTCCCTTTGTGACATTTTTTCCATTCTCCTAGTTTCCAATTTTTGATCCTTCTAAGGACTCATAGGCTAGGTGGACTCAGTGGATCTATAGGACTAGGAAAATCTATACTTTGATTCTGTTCATTAGCAAGTCTACTCTTCCATGAAAACTAATATGTTAACAGGGTTTGAGGATAAGACCTTGTTAGGAACTATTATGCTGTCTAACACAAGAACATCACAAAGAGAGAAGTGACATGTCAGCTATGGTAAAATTAAAGGCCTCTCCAGGGTTTTGTAGGTGTGACTCTTGGCCATGTGTACCATGTGGATACATGATATACTCCAAACATCAGGAATGAAGGGAACTCAGGGTTGGAAATGATGTTAAGAGAATTAATCTACACCTGAGCATGTTAAAAGGGTTACCACTCAAAAAGAGTTGTTTAATAGGCAATTGGATATATGAACTGACATTTCAGAAAGATATCATGTTTATGTTCAAGATGTTATGAAGTTTGATGGTTGGTGATTACTGAGTACATTGCAGAGTTGAATTATTACAAATCCAGGGGCAAAATCATCTTGGGCTATATACATTTACCCCTTAAGATCTTCTCAGTGAGCACCTCTGTGCCTGACCCAACATCTTCTTGATTATCAGGTAAAAATGGTTGAAATACATTATCTTAAGAGAAACTAGTTCCCATCAGTCTAGAAGCTAAAATTGTTATCAGATAGCAAGTGAAAGCTACAGCAAGGATTTTTCTCATTTGTTATAACCTACTTGCTGTTTGGGACATTGGATCTGAAGGGAAAAAAAGCACTTTTATTTCTGACTTTCTTTTGTTCTGCAACTATAAAAATTTAACACAACTATTCCTGAGAAGAAACACATATTTCCAGACAGTACAAACCTGTGCTCCTTAACATAATCAGTTATATTTGGCTCAAGAATAAACTAGCTATTATTACATGTGAGGGGAGAGCTGCATTTCATGCCAACAGATATTTGGAATGGAAATACATACATACATATATATATATATATATATATATATATATATATATATATATCTCCACATAAAAATTTCAAGATACTGATTCATGGATGACAGGTGATATAATAAAGATCATTTGAAAATAGTAATGGCCTTTGAAGCAGGTGGCCTCTATGAGCAAGTTTCCACATTAAGGGAACTTCAAACTTAACTTTTCTTTAGTTTTAGCTCAAACCTTCTAGGAAAAAAGAGACTAAACATGCCCAAGACACCTAATTGCTATTTTAAACATTTGAATTTATGTCCCATGACTTTGAGTTAATTCTGCCTAGGATTCTGTCTGCCCTCTTAACTTTCCAAACCGTGGCCTAAATTTGAGCACGCTCTATTATGCTCATCATCAACAGCATTCTCTATGATGCTTCCCTCCTACAAAGAGCTTTCCTTTATGACTTTGGACAGGCCCCCTAGGTTAAACACCGGCATTTGCTTTGTTCAAAGAGAGCACAACTTTTGGAAAAAGTCTGTTGTTCTTATCTGTTGCAGGTAACGAAACTTTGTCTCTTTCTTTATCTTCTTATTATCCTCATTGAATTTGCATGAGCCAAGTGGAAAACACATTGTGTTGGAGCTAAAAAGCAGACTAGTATTGAAAACTGCTGTGATTCCTACTAAACAAAACTCTCGTTTTCTTTCCCAGGGATCAGAGGCAGATTTTACTCATCCCTGGTCAGGCCTTTCTCTCACTAGGCATTTTATTCATCTTGGTTATTGTTTGTTGTACATACTGTTTCCCTTCTCTTTCTCTGATTTCTGACAGGTTTATGATGCTTTATATACATTTATAAGACTTTTCTCTTATATAGTATTGATATTAGATGACCTTTACTTGTCTAATAAATGGATGTTAAAAAAGAGACAATGGCCTTATATTTACCATATTTTAAGGTCAAAATTTTAAGATTATGGGTTGTGGAGTTAGAACTTTAGGCTCAGGTTCTACTTCTAGCACTGTTAGGTTAGGCATCATGCCTTGGTTTCTGCATCTTTTTCATAAAAAAGCAAAAATATTATTTTTCAGAGGATTTCTGGGAATGTTCAACAGTACTGCATTGGAAAATGTTAAACACAAAACAACAAATAACCTAGCCATCCAACTAAAGAAACCGTGTATTCTATAAGGCAAGCTAATATGCAATTAAAATTGTCCCTGTGACTGAATTGTTCACATTGAGCTTCTGGTAACATTGTAAATATCAAAATAATGTTTCTGTCATATTGCAGTACAGGTAATATTTTAAGAACTTTTTAAAGCATAGTAAGGGTGTAAGTCAATAAATATTGGTTGGTGTGTTACTAGTTAATCCTGTTTAGTGATATATGTATGTATACATGTACTGTTATATATGTACATACATTGTTATATATGTATATACATACATCACTATATATATTTATATATACATATATATATCACTAAACATTTACTATTTCGTATATAGTAGTCATACTATACCAAACATAGTACATGTTTATATCCTAGTAAGTTTACAACCCAACAAAGTGTTTTAATTTCATTCTAGGATGGAGTATAAATTATAGCTCCATTTGTATTCCAAGCATTCAACTTATGAACTTCAAGCTAATCTCCTAAAGCCGGAGACAGTCCTCAACCTTCCTTTCTACCTCTGAAAGAATCTTGAGTTCTGGAATTTGTTTCAATTCCTATGCTCGATAGGGCAGGGTAAAAAGCTGTTGCTATTTGGTTTCAGCATTTGGTAAAGGACAAATTCAGAGATGCATCTGTAAATACACAACAATGAC
This sequence comes from Rattus rattus, assembly GCF_011064425.1. NCBI lineage: Eukaryota > Metazoa > Chordata > Mammalia > Rodentia > Muridae > Rattus > Rattus rattus. The sequence goes on from NC_046161.1 coordinate 6,115,265, forward strand.
TAATTTGAACATTTAAAATGAATTATTGATTGTTCAGTTTCCTAAATGACATCAAAGAGCTGGCATTGAAATGCTCTGAGTTGTATCTCACCCATGATAAAAATGAAAACTCACTATATTCAGATTTATTCCACCTAGGGGTCTAGATGTATTATTTATGAATTTAATACCTTTCTCTGCTAAAATATAAAGACTAGATATAGAGTGGAATGTAAAGAAAGAGCTGAGTTTCATCTATACTAACAGAAGAACCTGGTGGCCAAAAACTCAGCATTTCATATTGAAAGCCAAACTTTATGATGAATCTTTATAATGAACTCATCTACTTCATTTATGATGAATCTTTATAATGAACTCATCTACTTCATTTTTTCAATTTTGAAGCTAATTTGGAGAGTTGCTTTTCTGAGACTTCTGAAATATGAGAGAAAGATGAACATATTTTCAGGAAAACCAGAAGAAGCCAAACACTGGAGCTTAGAGCTATTGTGTCTTACTCTACCCTGAGTTTATCTGTGGGGCAGTATTCTAAAAGTTACTCATGGATACCACAGTGAACTCGGTTATGTAGGGGTGACACAGACATTGATATTAAATATAGATGCATAAAAGATCTCATTATCTTTAATAACACACAGTAATAAAAACAGTTTCTAGCAAGTGCCTATTGACTATATCTACATAAAAGTCCATTGATATCATACAGTGCTTTTTGTGACACACATTTCTTCTTTTTGCCTGCCAGATTTTTTGTAGTATTTTAAGGTGTAACATTTTTGAGGGTTATTTGGGAGTCTGACATAATTCATCCAGATCACCCTTACTTCCCAGTACTCCAAGCTGCTCCTATCTCCAGTAAGTCCAGTTTGTGTTGTCCATACAGTCACTGGAGTGTGGCCAAACTCACAGTGGCCAGCCACTTACGGAAATGTGAACCATTCCCACCCTACCCTCACCAGCAGCCATATATAGTGGAGAGCTACACATCAGCGTCCTTCCCACCATTTTACATGGTTCCCTTAATTGGTTTCTTGTCTAGGTGGCTACTTTTTATTTGTGGGGGAGATGTCCCAGAAGCCTTATATGTCTCTTTCCTAACAGTGAGCCTGCATTCATCAATACAACTGCAGAAGAGGCTTTCTTGACTTTTCCGGTCATCAAAGTGTGGATCATGGACTTCCACATAGTATTGGCTGGCAGCACAGACCACGGACATCCTCCTGACCTCTGGCACCAGCAGGTACCATGAACTTCCGCATGGTATCAAGTATGGATCACAGACATCAACATGGTCTCAGTGGCAGTAAAGTCCATGGACATCAACGTACCTTCAGGTAGCAGCATAGACCATGATATTCGTATATTTGCATGACTTTTGGTAGTACGTTCCCCTCCTCACAGGCTGTGGCATGGTCATGGGACTCAGACATGGTTCCTAGTGACAGCCTGGACCACTGACATATAGATGGCTTCCAGTGGTGATAACACAGGTCACAGACACTGCAACAGAACCATAGACCCAGCGATGGCCCTCGCTGCAACAGGAACCTCAGACATTGAACACGGCCTCAGTACTGACCATACATATCGACATGGCCTCTGGTGGTAGCTCAGGCCGTGACTTCAACGTGCTTCAGCATCTCTCTGTTGCTGACTCACCACCCCATTCCTCCATCCTTCCCACTCCCTCATTTGCCCAGTAGTACTGGAAACTGCAGCATGTCCCTTAGTTTATTTTTGCCCACACAGCTCCACATGCAAACACTCATTGCCTTCTACATCTAAAACAGAGGTGGTGTGAAAGGGAACTAACTTGGCAGAAGTGGTCTATGGTAGGTAGCTAGTTAGATGTTGGAAAGTGTAGAGAACACCAGTCTGGAACCCTCCTTTATAGATGGGAGCTCTTCAGTGAAACAGAACAACAGGATTTTTGATTATTGGACTGAAAAATAGAACCTGGTCCATTTCTCTGGCTCTGGAAGATGTGTCATCCAGGGTTGTCTGAAGAACACTGATGGAAGAGTGTCTGAACCTTCCTCTAGGAATTCTAAACCTCCTTAGATGCCCAGTAGACTTTCTGGTAAAAGCTTGTTCACAGTAACAGTTAGCCCAAACAAACTTTTTGGCTACCTGTATGGAACCTGTGGCATCTAAGACATCTAGAGCTTACCTAGAATGTAGGTCAGAATAAGGGTTCTCTTTGACCTTATCCACCTCCATTCTTAAGATAGTGTTCTGCTGGGCTTCAGAATAAACTCTGCCTGTCTTCTCAGCTGTTTCCTCAGCATCTCTAATTTCTTTCAAAGAAGAGCGAAGACAGCTTCTCCATGTATGGGAGGGGTCCAGACCAATATTCTCTAGACCTTCCAACATCTAACTAGCTACTTACTATAGACCACTTCTGTCAAGTTAGTGTTCTTTCACATTATTTCCATCATCATTGTGTGATAAAGATAGAAGGCAACGAATATATATATATACACAATATATACATGTATATATAATTTTAAACAGGATCTTAAAACAGATATAGATATTTCATTATAGTATATTATGTAAAAATATATGAGTATAAGAGTAATAACTGAGTGCAGAAATATAATTCTGGTAAGCTCTATATCTATTGTTTTGGTACTGAAACTATTACCCTGGGAACAAGTGTATATTTTACATGGTCCATTCTCCTTCACCCCCTACCGCACACATCAGCCAGTAATGAATTAGCCTGTACTCTCTTCAATGCCTATGTAATCTTGTCCTTAAGACTCTGAAAATTGTCTGAACTAATATGCACTCATACTCATTAATCTGGATTTATTTTTACCTCACTAGGGCAAATCAAGCAATCTGTAATAATGTCAACCCCTAAACACCAAGAAACAAATATCTAAGAGAGAGAGAGAGAGAGAGAGAGAGAGAGAGAGAGAGAGAGAGAGAGAGAGTGTGTGTGTTGTATCTTGCTTTCTTGCCGTTTTGGCTGGGTTCCTACTCCTTCTGTCTACCCCAGCAATGTAGTCTATCACATTTTGATAGTCTCAACTAGCCAAGCTCCTCCAGCAATGGCTGTCTGTAGGAGCCTCTGCTCCTTTGTCTTCCCAGATGTCATGGCTCCCCTCCATTAGCTCAGATGCTGCTCAAATCTGAACTCTCCCGACCTGCCTTCCTGAAAGGCAGCACTTCCTCCTCCTCCACCCACTGTTCTCTTTCCTTCCTTGATCTTCCTGTTTGTCTTGTGTTTTTCTCTTGAGTTTTGTCTGTCTGCTCCATCAGAATGGTTCCGTGAAAGGAAATACAAACATAACAAAGGGCATACTCACTATGATATGCCCTAGCTGAAATCAGACCTGGCTCCTGAAGTTCAAACTGTTCTGAAAAAACTTAAGTTTTTTCAAAACCACAGAGTGCTATTATAATAAAAGGGAGTTAAAATAAATTTATTTTCTTTTACTTTATGACTAATTCTCGCTTAAATTTAGGGATATCTATATGTTTTTTCACCCTTATTATCCTGTTGGCAATAGAGTTGATTACATTTAACAAAAACAATGAAAAAAGTAAGCAAGCCTGTCACTTTCAGTTTACAAATGTGTGTATAAATATAAACCTCATCTGTACATATTTCAAGTATTCTTTAATCTTTGTTGCCTCTTTTTCAACTGATCACTTTTTTGTCCCCATTTTCTGAGACACACGGATCCAGCTTGAACTTCTCTGGATTGATTGAAATTCTGGGAACCATAAATTGGAGGAAGAAAAAGAGTCACTGTGTACAGAGACTGTTGATGCTTTGCTCAGCTTAAGTGGAATCAAACGAAACAACAGACCTGTCCTTGCATAGCTAGTGATGATGAAAACTGAAAGTTGCTAGCAGTGTAATTTATCAGTGCATGTAAGAGACCCTAAATACACAGTTTGCAATGTCCAACTCTGAGTAATTAAAAACTAGCAAGACAATGGAATATTCTGAAACATTTAACCCTTAAAGTGGCACGCTATGGCTTTAAAAGGTTTTACATTGTAGGCATTAAAAACGCAAAGCTGATTTAATAAGCAGTAGTACTCTCCTAAAGGGGAATATTAGACAGTGATTGGTTTTTGCTGTGATTATATTGAGAATATGGCACTTTCTATAAAATCTAAGGTGAAAAAATATACAAAATTTAGATTCTGATCCAATTGTCAATACAAATACTTTTAAATAAAAATATGTTCACTTCGGTTGCCAAGTAAGCTGGGCATGAGGGTACAGGGCATTCCCACAGTTGAGAGAAAGAAATCAGAGGATATCTGTTAGTTTGGGGTCACTACATTAGTGAGGTTCTGTCTCAAAATTAAATAACTTAAAGTCCATCAAAGCATTAACTTAATGCATACCATGTTTTTCATTGCATTTGCTAACTTCCCCATCTCAGTGCTCTTCTGATAATCTTTAGGTAGAAACTCAGTAAGGGCAAAGAGAATTTATATCTCTAGGCCAGCAATGAAGTAGAAGAAAGTATTTTAAAACTCTAAGCCCCTTCTCCCAACTACCTTGGTGCTTATGCTAGCATCACTCTTTAATTTTCTGTTCTTCCCATTCTGTGGAACTGGTCTTCACAAAACAAAACATTTCCCTCAGTTTTCTTTTAAAGTTGTTGTTGTTGTTTTGTTTTGCTTTTTTCTTCAGATTCAGGGTGGGAATGACTTTATATTTTATTCGTTCTAAAATTACTTGCCCAAGAAAGGCAGATTTCTGAAGGCCAATTCCTTTAGGAAGTCTTTTATGTAATTAATCTTGGGCAGTTTAGGAAGAAGCACTTTGTTGTCTGGTTCCTTGTAAAGAAGGGAGTTGGCATTTTCAAAGCAGTAATTTACATGTAAATAGCAATCGGAGTGAGCTCGAGGCAGAAACCGCAGGGCAGTTTGCATAGCATTGGATTCTTAGGGATCCCCAAGGAGGAACAGAGATGAACGACCACAGACAATTCCAGTTTTATCCATTTTTCTGTGCCATACAAATGACACTTGTTTCCAGTCTGACCAGCCTGTAGCTGAGAGCTGCTCAGTACTGTGTTTAGGAACAGGGCTGGTCAGACAGGACATGAGAGCAGAGCATTCTCTGTCCTGTACCTCTTGTCTACCAGGAGAGAACACCCCACAGGCTCTGTGAAGGTTTCTTGTATGGAGGGAGGGGGTACAAAGACTACCTACAATCATTTCCTATTTTTAACTTTCTTTTTCTAAGTAGAAATCAAATCTCACTCAGTGACATGGTTAATTTAGAAAAATTCCGTGGGTTATGGGGCAGAAATTCAAATGGATAGGCTTTCAATTTGCTTCTTAGGAAGTAAACTGAAATTCTGGGAACAAGAGTTTTAGTTCTAAAGCTGTTCTATGTTTTGTACAATTTTCAAATAGTCTTAACACTTATGAGTAAGAAACAAGCTCCATGTATTAGAAAAGAAAAAACTCTCCTTATTAAAATGACTTATTATAATCAAAAGTATTTGATTATTATTCATTTTGTTAAAAATCACATGGTCAACTAATCGCCCAAATGAAAAAAAGTAAATATACTGATTCTTAATAGTAAAATCAATCTTCAAAATGGAAGAGATGTACTGGTTAAAGTTGAGTGATTACAAACCCTTATTCCAAAGCTGAAGAAGAGAGATCAGCTTCAGTGCTGCCTGGCTTCAAGTCTGTTCCTGACTATTGAAGACTTTTTGCAATCAGTAATTTATTATTGACTCAGTGCCATTTCTATTTATAACAATATATTTTTGAAACTTTTCTATGACCAAATAATAAAATGTGGGCAAGTTAAAGTCACTACAATAAGAGAGTCCTCTTTGTTCACTGGCTTCTTATGATCTTTTTGTATGGACTGAAGGAAAATCTCTGAGAGCGTCAACAGCTCTCACTCTGCCACATTGTATGGATGGCTGACTGTGACAGCAGCTAGCAATGCTCCAGCAAGCCTGAGCAGCACATGTTCAGAAATTCTGCTACATGAGGACATTTACAGCACGTACTGTGAAAGTACATGATATATGCAAATTTTAAAGATGATCATGTATCTCAGACTTGTTAGATATTATTTTGAGTTTTGACAAATTTCTTTCAGTAAGTATTATTGATCAATGGGGTCACCCAGAGGACCAGGAATGTAGATAAATATTTCCCATTCACAGTGAAATCTCAGAAGTTTCTTGTGTGAAACACAGAGCAAAATGAAGTTGTGTTGGTTCCTCTTACAAAGTCCATTAACACCAAAAATCCACATGGAGGTAAAGGGAGGAGTCGGTTCAATTGACCCATTCACTCATTTTTTTCTGAGTAATGCATATTCACTGGATAATTAACAGATACTAAATATACATGAAGGGTAATTGCACTTGTAATTTTTTTAAGCAGTTTTGATTTTCATTTCCCTAATAACTAGGATGTTGAGCATTTCATTTTTTTTCATTTTTATTGGATTTTTTTTATTTACATTTCAAATGTTATTCCCTTTCCCGGTCTCCTGTCCATAAACCCCCTATCCCCTTCCCCTATCCACAACTACCCCCAACATTCCCCTGCACTGGGGATCCAACTTTGCCAGGACCAAGGGCTTGCCCTTCCACTGGTGCCCCAACAAGGCTATTCACTGCTACCCACGCAGTTGGAGCCCAGAGTCAGTCCATGTATAGTCTTTGGGTGGTGGTTTAGTCCCTGGAAGCTCTGGTTGGTTGGCATTGTTGTTTTTATGGAGTTGCAAGCCCCTTCAGCTCTTTCAATTCTACCTTTAATTCCCCCAAAGGGGATCCTGATCTCAGTTTAGTGGTTTGCTGCTAGAATTCACCTCTGTATTTGACATGCTTTGGTTGTGTCTCTCAGGAGACATCTATATCCAGTCCCTTTCAGCATGCACTTCTTAGCTTCATCAATCTTACTTAGTTTTGGTGGCTGTATAGATATGGGCCATATGTGGGGCAGGCTCTGAATGGCCGTTCCTTCTGTCTCTGCTCTAAACTTTGCCTCCATATTCCCTCCTATAGATATCTTTGTTCCCCTTTTAAGAAGGAGTAGAAGCATCCGCATTTTGATTTTCCTTCTTCTTGAGCTTCATGTGGTCTGTGGATTTCATCTTGGATAATTCAAGCTTTTTGTCTAATATCCACTTATCAATGAGTGCATATCATGTGTGTTTTTCTGTTACCTCACTTAGGATGATATTTTCTAGTTCATTCCATTTGCCTATGAATTTCTTGAAGTCATTGTTTTTGATAGCTGAGTGGTACTCCACTGTGTAGATGTACCACATTTTCTGTATCCATTCCTCTGTTGAAGGGCATCTGGGATCTTTCCAGCTTCTGGCTATTATAAATAAGGCTGCTATGAACATAGTGGAGCATGTGTCTTTTTTGTATGTTGGAGCATCTTTTGGATATACCTCTCTACCAGGAGAGGTAGAGCTGGGTCCTCAGGTAATGGAATGTCCAATTTTCTGAGGAACCTCCAGACTGATTTCCAGAGTGGTTATACCAGTTTGCAATCCCACCAACAATGGAGGAGTTTTCCTCTTTCTCCACATCCTCACCAGCATCTGCTGTCACCTGAGCTTTTTATCTTACCCATTCTGACTGGTATGATGTGGAATCTCAGAGTTGTTTTGGTTTGCATTTCCCTGATGACTAAGGATGTTGAACATTTTTTAGGTGCTTCTCAGCCATTTGATATTCCTCAGCTGATAATTTTTTGTTTAGCTCTGTACCTCATTTTTAATAGGGTTATTTGGCTCTCTGGAGTCTAACTTCTTGACTTCTTTGTTTATTTTGGATATTGTGCTTGTAATCTTAAACCCCAAGAAAAAAAGCCACAGCTTTGCTAGAAAGTCTAGAGAGTTGGTTAACTAAATGGAGCATTAACTATGTTGCAGATCTTAAGACAAATGCTCTGAGCTCTATTTAGTTCCTGAAATTCCTCTGTGCCTAACCAAATATCCTTGTGAATATCAAGTAAAATCATTAGCTTGACAAACCACTAGATTTCATGAAGTCAAAGCTAAGAATGTCATCAGAAGCACAAAATCTTCAGTACACTCTTCATTGCTCTCCTCTAACTCAATTATCTTATTACCCCACCAATGTGTTTTTAAAAAACCATGATTTATAATTTAATTTTGTTCTGTGATGATAAGAGTTCATATAAACACTGCCATGTAGGTGTATGCTATTTGAGGCAGCATGAATCTATGTTCCTAGGTCACGTGCATTCATATTTAGTTCAGAATAAAATATATCATTGCCTTGAATGTGCAAGTTGTATTTACACTGACAGTGATTTTAAACAAACTGTCGTCCTTCAAAGTAAGTGTCCTGTCAAGGTTACTATACAGATATTTCAATATAATGTTCTTTCCAGACACTGTCAAGTCTGTCTATTGGAACAGCCCAATAATTACAGTGGTGTTTATTACTACCATCACAAAGGGATCTTTCAGGGTTTTCTCAGTGTGCAATCCTGGAAGGGACTATGCCTGTGAGAATAGCATTTGTTGGACACATGCCCTATAGAAGACATTTTAGATACAGTGCAAACTCTCAGAAACACTGCTTGGGAGGGTATACTCAGGCCAATCAACTGTACATCCTTGACACAGTGGGATTTTTCTTGTTCAAGCAAATTTCTGTGACATATGTGAGCTCCCAGAATTATAGAGGTGTTGTTGGGAAAGCCCTCATTCATTTTGGGGGCCAAGAATAAGAACAGGGGCAAGAGTCAGAGCAGTGATTCACCCAAGGTCATAAAACACATTGGTGCTCCACCCAGATCAACCCAAGTTCTGAAATCTCAGAACAAAATATTTGTGAATAAGGGCAACATTTGAATTCAATAAAAATGCCATGTTCTCATAGAGAATGTACTTTCTATGCAGAAGAGAACCACAGGCCTTCTGAATGAAAATAACAGCTACATACCTCTCTTTGCTTGCTTCTTTGTTTTTTCTGAACACAAGCCCAGTCTTGTAAATAGTGCAGGCCCCGTGACTTTGATGGGCACATTTACCAGCTGGAAGAGAGTCAGGGAAGCTGAGAATTTTTTCACCTGCCACCTGTGATGTTCGTTCAAGGCAGGCAATTCAATTTGCACCATTATCTCAAGAGAGTTTCATGGATGACGCTAGCGAGCTTTGCTGTTTAAGTCTTAGTGCCTGTTATCAAACATTCAGAGTTTCACGAAAATAAGTTAATATATTTCAAAGCTTGTTTTCTAAGGTTGACATTAGTCAGGAATAATAAATTAAGACTTATAAAACATAGATACTGTATCTCTATAGTGCAGGGCAATGGAAAAGTAAAGTAATATATTATACTTTCTTCTTCTGGCCTCTCAGAAGCTATTTTATTCATACCTTGAAAAAATTTAAACTAAACAAAGCAAGCTGGGTTGTATCCTCTTTTATTCAGGTTATCAAGGTTCACAAAATCACTTTTTAAGAAAATGAATTTTCTGGGTGAGGAGAACTAGAAAGAGGGAATAGCAGACTAAAAATGGTTTGAAGTGGGGATTGGAAACTAGGGAGGTGAGAAGGAGATAGTTATAGAAGAAGAAAGGAGGAAGGTAAAGTAACATGAAAAATTTCTGAAAAGATCATAAGGAACTATTACTATCCATCTAAAGTTACATATAGTACATAAGTCTGTGCATATGCATACACATATGTATACTTATACATATATAATTTAAATGAAAATCTCCCATCTGGGATGACAATGCTTCTTCTACGAGCCATAGACCATCCAACAAAACTCCTAACAACAGGCAGAAGCATCCTTCTGTTGAGTTGTTCAGACTTATCTAAGAGACTCTCCAAACAAAGGTAACTGTTGAAATACTGTGGACTTGGGGTAAAGAAGGATCCAGAGATCTTGAGCTTGATCTGACCTGAAAAGCTCCCTGATGACTAGTTTCCATGTTACCAGAATGTGCCATGCAAGCTTCCAAGGGAGAGAAGGAAAAACAGTAGTCCTATTCAGCCATGATACTTGTGACTAATGTTTATCATGGCCCAATAACCCAATGGGTGCAATGATGGTACACATACCTGGTTGGCAACCAACAGCTCTCTAATTGGTCTTAAGACCCACTCAACAATAGGGAAGTCATGACTGGTGCTAGAAACCTAGCCAAATATCTGAGACTAGTGAAATCATGAACTTAAAATTATCTCTTTACTAAATTAGAATAATCCCTATCTAAATGCTAAACACTTATCTTTATATTTACAGCTAAGTATAGTTTTAATCCTCACCAAATAAATTTATTTTTGCAATAGGTAGAGGCCATTACAGAAAATAACAAAACAAAAGTCACAGAATTTGTTTGAATGGTGCTCAGCCCTTCTGATGCATCTACACCACAGCTCTTACACGTAGGGCTCAGGGGTAACCACAGGAGGTTTATAGGAGCTAGAAGAACAAACAGGGAATAATGTGTCTACATGAAATGGCAGAGAAGCTATGCTCATGAAATCTTTCCAACACTGCTGACTAAAACAAAACGTGCACAAGAATGACATCAAACAGACACACTATCATGGAAGAGAGAAAGCTCAAGAGGCCTTAACCCTAGTCAAAGCATTCTATGTACCTAAGGAATTCTGAGCATAGGAGACACAATCAATCTTTTCCAGGGAAGATGACAGCATTTGGTTATCTAATACCAAGTTGTCAGCCATGAAATCATATATTTATGAGCAACATATGGACTGAGCAGGTTGCATCAATATTCATGAATACATATACAACATATACCCACCCCCAAACACACACACAAGAACAACACCTAAAGAAAAAGAGGTCATGAGTTTGAGAGATGGTAACATTATTGGTGCATGGAATGTTTTGGAGAGAGGAAAGGGAAGGCTGAAAAGGATATAATTATAATTTCAAAACTTAAAAAAGTATAAAAAGTAATAATTATGAAAATCAAGTGAGAAAGATGGGAATGTGCTATGGCCACACTCTTGTAAATTCATTTTATAATTATCAAACTTTTTAAATTAGATAAAATATCATCCATATTCCGTGATGTGTTTTACAAATTGTAATAACATACACAAATATATTGGCTAGTTTTATGTCAAGCTACAGTTATCTAAGAGGAGGAAGCTTCAATTGAAATTAAGAAATGGCTGCAAAATCCAGCTCTTGCGCATTTTCTTAGTAAGTGAGTGATGGGGGAGGTTCCAGCCCATTGTGGGAGGTGCCAACGCTGGGCTGGTTTGTATAAGAAAGCAGGCTAAGCAAGCCATAATGACGAAGCTAGTAACCAGCACCCATCTGGGGCCTTGATGTCAGCTTCTGCCTTCAGGTTCATACCCTGTCTGAGTTCCTGTTCCTACTTCCTCCGCTGATAGACTATACTGTAAATATAGCCAAATGAGCCCTTCCCTCCTCCCTTGCTTTTGGTCATGTCATCATAGCATTAGTAACCCCTTGACATCTTTGTAATTTAGCTCTCAGCAAGGGAAGAGGAAGATATTTTCTACCTTATTTTACAATGTTGTTCATAGGAGTAATCATGAGTCTTTTTTATGGATTAAGCAGCCAGAAGGACTGAGTCTCCTGCCCCTGCTTGCTGTTGTGGATGGACTGTTTCTTTTTGGTATAAAAACAATGTGAGCCTGGATCCCAAGCCTGGGCCAGGTGTTCTACCAGCAAAGAGACTGTCGTAGGCACCAGGAGAACTTAAGTCCTGCCAAAGCACATTCTCCTCCAAGATCATTATTGGCTGCTGGCATGCCCATCCAGCACCTTCTCCTTCAGAATGCCCACAGTTCCTGGCCCGAATTTCTCATGTGCAAATCTCAATGGCTCCACAGAAGGAAGTGTTTGGTGTCTGAGTTCCAAGCCCAAAGCTCCCTCACAGTATTATGTAAAAGTAATGCACAGTTTTCTAATCGTTTGAAAAATCAAATTGTTATCTGCCAGTTTTTTTTACTTCACACACACACACACACACACACACACACATGCAGACATGCACACGCACACACACACACACACTCTCCCTCCCTCCCCCACCATTCTATCAAGAAAAGACTGACTTTAAACTTGCATTCCTACTTTAACCTCTGGAGTTATAGGATTACAGCTATGCATCACCAAGCTTATCTTCATATATCTGAATATATGAATCTTTCTACAAGTTTGTTCACCTTTTGAAAATATAAAATAGTGCAGATACAGTCTATCTTTTTTGTCTTCAATTTCTCTATTAAATTTGTTCCTAATGGGCATTTCTCCATGTAAAATAGTTTCTCTCAAGGTTTTTGATCACTCTTTGCTCAATAGACATGCATATATAACTTAACATGTGTTGGCACAGATGTATTTATCTTGCATGTAGAGTAATAATTCAATGAATGTACTCTGGCTATTGAGTAAGAAAAGCAGCATATGAATGCTTTTCTTCTACCTTTTAATTCCCTCAATTTGTTAGTGGGAATCAAAAGACCTCTTAGAATAGCCACATAGGAAAAGCATGACAGTACCGCAAGGTCATTTTGCTAACTAAATACCTATTATTTCTATACTGGAATCCAGGTACAACCAGCTAATGACATATTAACTCTAGCTTTGCTTCTTCTAAACCTACAAACGAGTCCACAGTTCACTCGGTTCTACTCTAAGGTTTTCCCCAGGGAGAAGAAGCAATCCTACACATACGCCCAGTGGCAGAGGTCCTCATTTGAGTCTTTGAGAGCTGTGTAGAAATGGACACATGAGATCCAGTATCCACAGTGGACACCATCAGTGCTGCATTGTACAATGGGAGACAGGGATGATCACTGGAAAGTGAAAAAGAATGATGGGGAAGTCCTTATCTGTCTTTATAAATACTTATTTTTTTTTTCGAGACAGGGATTCTCTGTGTAACAGCCATGGGTATCCTGGAACTTGCTCTTCTGTGAACTGGCTGTGAACTTAAGAGATCCATTTGCCTCTGCTTCTTACATGTTGAGCTTAAAGTTATGCACCACCACTGCTGGACTATAGCTGATGACGTTAATATCCCAGAGGAAGGATATGGCAGACTGAATATGGCGTGAGAGTGGCAGACTAAATAAAGTAAAATAAAGAATATAACTGTCTATATTTTCTTTCTATGGTGGAGTGAAATAGTTAATACATAAGTTCTATCACAAAGAGCATTTATTGCTTGTTCAAATCTAGACACCGCTGCTCTGATTTTGTCTTCTTTTCATACGAATACATAGCTTTCCTCTTAATCTTTCGGCCAGACAGTCTTCCTCCTCTACTTACATGATTTTTTAGAATTTGCTTTATGTCACAGCAGAACTTCATTGGAAACTTTTACCATTTCTTTACCCTTTGGGATTGTGTCATTTGATCAATTCACAAACATGTCAGCCATTCCAAGTAAAGAGAGAGTGTGTGCTCTGCTCTCTGGTCTTTTGTAAGAAATGAAAATGTGGCTGGTTATGTTTCACTAAGTGCTACAAAGATGCTGTGACAAGTGCCTTACAATTTGTAAATCGGTGTCAGCACAGCCCAGTTCCAGCACTGACTGATTTAGAATGAGCTAAGACAATGTGAGATGCCTGGGACACATTCATGTTCTGAGCATATGCACGCTCTGCTTGTGTCATCAGAGCATTTAAACTGTTGTTAGGACAGGCATCACTGCATGCGGCAAAGTCATCTGCAAGCTCAAAATCTTCCCAGCAGAACCATGTAGGCTCCCCATGCAGTCAAGAGTTCAAGCTCAAAATCTTCCCCTGGACGGTCAGGAGAGGACAACTGGCTACTGCGCTTATTATTTGTACACACTCATGAACTCAGTTTTGGGCAATACTCATGGCACACTGGACAGAAACAGGGAAATCCAGCCTGATTAGCAATGCGCACACATGAGCTGTTTAAGCCATCTTTTCTGAGCATGTCAGTGACTACCACGTTCTCCGAGCTCCACCAATTCAAATCGGTCGTGGTTTTGATTGTCATCTTCCCAAAACCCAGACTCACTTGAGAAGAGAATCTCGATTGAAGAAATTTCTGTAGCAGTTTGTGATTTTTCTTGATTGTTAATTAAGGTGGGGGGACCACCTGGATGGAGGTGCCAACAACACTATTTCATGGCCTGAAATGTATGAGCAAAGAAAAACTAGCTGATCACAAGGCAGCATATGAACAGGGCAGATGCCTTGGTTTCTCTCTGCCCTTGACTGTGCATAATATATATTTAGCTCCTGTGATGGACCATAACCAGGAACTCTAAACCTGATTAACCCCTTTCTCCTATATGATGCTTTTGATCATAACAACAGAAAAGAAACTAGAACAAACAGGGAGTTGCTGTTTCCGGATGTGACAACTAGGAGTCAGAATGTTTACAAACATTCCTGAGGACAACTATGGCTGGGGAAATGAAGCATTTTAGGAAACCTATCTACGTGCAACTTTGAGAAAACTGTGGAACAGAGAGGTTAAAAATCTATTGTATTTATGCAACATGGAAAGAAAGAAAAAAGACTGCTTAAGTACTTTGCATGAAGTCCCTAAAGAAGTCAAGTTTCTGTATACCACATTGGTGAGTGGTGGTTACCAGGGGTTGAGCTAACAGGGAAATGACATTTATTGATCAGCAGGGATAAAGTCTCGGTGTAAGAAGTAAGCTATGTATAATACATTGCTTCTCTTTTTAACATTAGTTATTACTTTTGTGGCCTGCATATTTCTTTTGTTTCATGCATATTTTCTACTTTAATTTACCATTAATAAAAATATCTAAGTTTTTAATTTGATTATAAATTATTCACACAGTACCCAGGGTCTGATTATAAATTTTTCACTTGTAAGAGGGTAGGTTGCATTTGTACTGTTCTTACAACTAGGAAAATATCTGAATAACAATTCTTAACTGGCAGGAAAGCAAAAGCTAAAATGTGAACGGTGTGGGAGAAAGGAAGAGCTGCTGCCATTTCTTCTGTTGTGGATGTTGGACATAACAAAGAGAATGGGGGTATTAAGTCCTCTTAACTACACACTGAATCTTTCAGCCTTAAAAGCTGCTTCCAGGACACTCATGGCTCTGCTTCTGAACTACAGGTTAGCTTGCTTGGCTGATAGATGCTTGTTACCCTTGTGGGCTTTTAAATTAGAGATGCATCGTTGCGTTCTCTCAATCTCTCTGTCTATATAATTTTTCTCTGTCTAAAGTGAATTACTAACTAGATAATATCACCCAACTAGAAAATATTTAAATATTAACTATGTGATCCTACAAAACTTGTGGGATAAATATTAACTAAGTGTCCCTATAAAAGTTATCTATGTAGAAAAGCATGAAATTAATCTGTCCTCTTTCATTCTGTAATATTTGATTTTGGCTGTCATTTACAGCTAGTTTTAGTGTTGCCAGGTCACATTCAACCTAAAGTATTTGCCTTTCTTGATTTGTATTACCCTGTCCTCCTTTTCTCTCCTCTTTCTCGTCCCCTGAAATCATACATTACACACACATGAAATCACACACACACACACACACACACACACACACACACACACACACACGTTTTGTGTCAGAGAAGTTCAGGGTCACAAATCCGTCAGCATACATGTTGTTCACATTGACGTGTTGTAAAAAGCTTTGTAAAAAACTATATTCTATCAAGACTATGGTACAAATGGCCTGTGATACTCAGTGGACTGCAGCTTTTCCAGAAGCATATGCACAGATGCTGAAAGCTAATAAAGTGGTATCATTGATGCTATGAGACTCTAATCATTCTGAAATAAAACATCCCAGACTGAAGTAGCATCAATTCCATGCTTCGGTGTTGTCATAGTAAATGGCTCCCTTGACCTTGTGCTCCTATCAATCTCTGGGTCCAAAGATGCAATCAAATTTGTCATTGGACATTTAATTAAATACAAAGCCCTTCAAGGTACTATTTGCAGCAAATATCAGTCACATTTTCTCCCAGTGTAGAAAATTATAGTCTCTAACATGAGTTTCAAATTAGATTGAATACTTTGTTTTGTGTTATTTGGTTTATAAATTGTTCCTTTCCCTTCTCTAGTGCATTTTATAATATCTAATGAGAAAACTCATATCCAAGCTTATGTTCTCATTAGGGCCCTGAGGACATGTAGCTTCTAGAAAGTTCAGAGTACAGTTCAAGTATGTATTGGAGAAAAATAATCTTCCTCCGTTATTGAAAAATGTCATAGTGTCTGGAATTTACAATTACATGGAACATAGTGTTATTTTGTAAATCCACCATACCCATCTCTGTGAATGCTAAGAACAAATGGCTTCTGACAGTTCTAGGAATTATAGAGAAAGTTCTGTTTACCTCACATTCTACTTTTCTAATGAAGCAGGTGGAGCCTGGGTGTGAATGAGGTAAACGAAGGGCCACAGATATATAAAGTAAATCTCTATGTCACAATTTACATGGAGCTCTATGCCAGTAGCCTGTCTTGAAAATAAGGATTTTCATTTACTTTATAAGTTATAAAATTCACTACACAAGTTATTCAAAGACACTATTGATGGCTATGTTTGTAGTAATATAAAAAAAACCCTCCATTTCCCCAACGAGGGTGGAATACTTTCCTCTGCATTATATCTGTGGTATTGCTCAGTCCTTCCCATTTGGTGTGGTGAAACTCTCCACATCAGTGTCCCCTTTACTATGGCCTAATTTTAGGAACTACTGAGATGTTTAGATTAAAAAGCAACATCTAACTACAACATCTGGGAATGAGCCTTCAGCTCCATAATCTAGTGCATGCTGGGGATTGTTGGAAAGTCATCATTAGGGTGTTGCAATATTGTTTATGCCAGGAATTTTCTCATTAAGTCTATTGACCTCATGCTAAGATAGAAAATTATTTTTAATAAATAAGAATTTATCAACCAGTTGTCAGAAACTTTTATATTTTACACCAGAGGCTCTCATTTTCCTCAGAATCTGCAGGATACCTGGCAGAAAGGAAATAAAGGGATAATTTACAGAGGAGATGAGCAGGGCAGGGGTGTAGAGAAAGTGTCTTGACTTGTTTATTGATTTAAGTTTATTATTAGTCTACCCTGTTAATGTTTAAGCTATGTTTGAAAAATAAGGACTCCAAACTCACCTTATAACCTACCAAATTTGGGTGAATTTATTTACTTTGAACTTTTAGTCTTAGGCATAAACAACTACAGTATTAGTTCATATACTTTCCAAATTGACTGTCCTTTGGAGATAGTCCAAAGGTATATGTCCTTGAACGCAAGATAGAATATTTTTAATGGCTTTGACAATGGCATATTTAGCCCTGACCTAATCCCTCACAGCCTATATACCAGTTGCAGCTAGACTCCCCAGGTATTCAGATAAATCCAGCTTCACAGGTGAGACCTTAAACCCTGCCCCCAGACCTGGTCCTGGACCTCTGACACTCAGTGAAGCAGATTCCACTCCCAGCCAGGGACCCATGCACCTTCTGGCTCCCACTTCTGCTGGAGCAAAGCCATGGCTCAAGACCAATCCCACACAACCCACAGCCCAGTTGCAGTTCGATTCCCCAGGATCACAGAATCACAGGATCACAGACTCAAAGGAAGGATAGGCAGGGAGGCCAGACAACACCAGAGATAATCAGTGGTAAGAGGCAAGCATAAGAACAAAAGCAACATAAACCAATTTGACTTGGCAATATCAGAACCCAGTTCTCCCACCATGGCAAGTCCTGATACCCCAATATACTCTTAAAATAAGATCCATATCTAAACTCTCATTTCATAAAGATGATAAAGGACTTTAAGAAGGACATAAATAACTCCCTTAAAGAAATATAGGAGGATACAACTAAGCAAGTAGAAACCCTTAAAGAAGAAACTCATAAATTTCCTAAAGAAATACAGGAAGACACAATCAAACAGTTGAAGAAATTGAAAAAACAGTCCAGGATCTAAATATGGAAATAGAACCACTAAAGAAAACTAGAAGGGAGACAGCCCTTTTAGTGGAAACCCTAGGAAAAAGAACAAGTGTGACAATACAAGCATCACCAACAGAACACAAAAGATAGAAGAATCTCAGCTGCAGAAGATACAATAGAAGGAATCGACAAAACAGTCAAGGAAAATTCAAAAAGCAAGAGGCTCCTATCTCAAAACATTCAAGAAATCCAGGACACAACGAAAAGACTGAACCTGAGAATAATAGGTAAAGAAGAGTGAAGTTTTACAACTCAAAGGGCCAGCAAACAACCTCAACAAAATTATAGAAGAAAACTTTTCTAACCTAAAGAAAGAAATGCCCGTAAACATATAAAAATACAAGTAATCTACAGCACACCAAACAGATGGGACCAGAAAAGAAATTCCTCTCATTATATTAAGACACAAAATGCACAGAACAAAGGAAGAATATTGAAAGCAGTAAAGAAAAAAATCAAGTAACATATGGAGGAAGACCTATCAGAATTAATCACACTTTTCAGCAAAGACTGTGAAAGCTAGAAGATCCCGGGAAGACGTCATATAGACCCTAAGAGAACAAAAATGCCAGCACAGGTTACTATACCCAGCAAAACTCACAATTACCGTAGATGGAGAAAGCAAAGTATTCCAAGACAAAGACAAAACCAAATGTAAAGACTATCTTTCTACTAATCCAGCCTTACAGAGGATAATAGAAGGAAAAGTCCAATACAAGGAGGGAAATTACACCCAAGAAAGAGCAAGAAATTAATCTTCTCACAACAAACCGAGAGAGAGAGGGAGGGAGAGAGAGAGAGAGAGAGAGAGAGAGAGAGAGAGAGAGAGAGAGAGAGAGAGAGAGAGAGAGATATTGAGATTTGGTCCCTAATATCTCAACATCAATGGACATAATTCCCCAATAAAAAGACATAGGCTAACACACTGGATACACAAAAAAGATCCAGCATTTTACTGCATACAGGAAACATACCTCAAAGTCAAACAAAGACAGACATTATCTCAAAGTAAGAGGATGGGAAAATGGTTTCCAAGCAAATGGTCCCAAGGAACAAGCTGGAGTAGCCATCCTAACATCCAACAAACTAGACTTTCAGCCACATTTATCAAACGATGGGGAAGGAAGCTCCATACTCATCAAAGGAAAAATCCACCAGGATGAACTCTCAATTCTGACCATCTATGCCCCAAATGCAAGGGTACCCACATTTGTAAAAGAAATGTTGCTAAAGTTCAAAACACACATTGGAACTCACATAATAATAGTGGGATATTTCAACACCCCACTCTCACCAATGGAAAGAACATGGAAACAGAAATTAAACAGAGACATGGTTAAACTAAAAGAAGTTATGAACCAAATGAATTTAACAGATATTTACAGAACATTTCACCCTAAAATAAAAGAATATTCCTTCTTCTCAGCACCTCATGGTACCTTCTCAAATGAAGAAACTGACAAAAGTCAAAAAATAATCGGATCCTACCACAAAAGTCTATACTCAACAAAACTGGAAAACATGGATGAAATGGAGATTTTCTAGATAGATATTAGGTACTAAATTTAAATTAGAATCAGATTAACCATCTCAACAGCTCCATAACCCCCAAAGAAATGGAAGCAGTCATTAGAAGTCTCCCAACCAAAAAAAGCCCAGGGACAGATGGTTTTAGTGCTGAATTCTATCCCCAAAGAAATGGGAAAACTATCAAAGCAGTCATTAAAACTATTCCACAAAAAAAAAACAGAAGGAACACTCCCCAACCAAAAAAGCCAAACCAATTTCCCTTATGAATATCAGAATAAAATTTTCATCTACAGATCAAGAAGGCTTCATCCCAGGGATGCAGAGATCAATAAATGGAATTCATCAATGTAATCTTATCAAAAAATCAAAGAAAAACACGATTATCTAACTAGATGCAATACAAAATACAACACCAATTCAAAAAATATTAGAGTGATCTATTCCACAAAAAAATAAAAGAAAACAACATTAAACTAAAGAAGAAACTAAAATCAATACCATTAAAATCAGTGACTCAGCAAGCCTGTCCATTTTCTCCCTACATATCCAAAGTTCTAGTACTTGAAATTCTAGCCAGAGCAATTAATTAGACAACAAAAAGAGATCAAAGGAATACAATTTGGAAGAGAGAAGTCAAGATGTCAGTTATTAGTATATTTAACTGACCTCAAAAGTTCTACCAGAGATCCTACCTGAAAACAACACAAAAAGAGGCCAAATTCAACAAAGAAAAAAATAAAACAGGCTGAGAACAAACCAATTTCCCTTCACTAAATATCTTGGTGTGACTCTAAAAATAAAATGAATAAAATTCTGGTAAAAGAAATCCGAGAACACATTAAAACAATCATCTACCAGATTAAGGATTAATACAGTAAAATGGCATCCCAAGGGAATGCAGATTCAATGCAATTGGTTCAATAAAATTGAAATTCATCAAATTCTTTTGAAATAACAAAAACCCTGGATATACAAAAATTTTCAAAAAACTTGAGGGAAACCATCCTTACCTCAAGCTATACTATAAATCAATAGTGATAAAAACTGCATGTTATTGGTACAGAAATAAGGATGTGTATCAATGGAATAGAATTGAAGACCCAGAAATGACCCCATATATCTATGGTCACTGAATCTTTGACAAAGGAGCTAAAACCATCAAATGGAGAAAAGACAGCATTTTTAACAAATGGTGCTAGTTCAACTGGCGGTCTACATGTAGAAGAATGCAAATTGGTCCCTTCATATCTCCTAGCACAAGGTTCAAGTCCAAGTGGATGAAGGACCTCCACATTAAACCATATATGCTGAATCTAACAGAAGAGAAAGTGGGGAAGAACCTGGAATACTTGGTCACAGGGGCCCTTGGTCCTGTGGAAACTTGTTTCCCTAGTGTAGGACAATGAATGCCAGGGTTTTGAGGTGGGAGTGGGTGGGTGGGAGTGGGAGCATCTTAATAGAAGCAGGGGGAGTGGAAAGGGGATGGGAGAGTGGGGAAATGGAATAACATTTGAAATGGAAATACATAAAATATCCAATAAGAATAAATTTAAAAATAAATAAAAATAAAAATAAACAATTGACAAATGCAACCTCATAAAATTTAAAATCTTCTGTAAGGCAAAGAACATTATCAATAGGACAAAATGGTAACCCGCAGATAGAGGGTTACCAACCCTACATCCCATAGAGAATAATATCCAAAATAAACAAAGAATTCAAGGAGGTAGACTTCAGAGAACCAAATAACTCTATTACAAAGTGGAGTACAGAGATAAATAGAGAATTCTCAACTGAGGAATATTGAATGGCTGAGAAGTACCTAAAGAAATGTTCAACATCCTTAGTCATCAGGGAAATGCAAATCAAAATGACCCTGAGATTCTACCTCACACCAGTCAGAATGGCTAAGATCAAAAACGTACTTGACAGCAGATGTTGACAAGGTTGTAAAGAAAGAGGAACCCTCCTCCATTGTTGATGGAATTGCAAGCTAGTAAAAAAGACTTTGGAAATCAGTCTGGAATTCTGGATGAGCCAAGTCCTGGGCCCAAAAGATGCTCCCTCAAATAACGAGGACACATGCTCCACTATGTTCATAGCAGCCTTGTTTACAACAGCAAGAAGCTGGAAAGAAACCACATGTCCCTCAACAGAACAATGGATACAGAAAATGTGGTACATATACACGGTGTACTGTCTCGGTTAAAAAGAGTGACTTCATGAAATTCCCGGGCAAATGGATAGAGCTAGAGAATATCATCCTGAGTGAGGTAACCCAGACACAAAAGAGCATACATAGTATGCACTCACGAATAGGTGGATACTAGCCCAAAGGCTCACAATTCCCATGATACAACCTACAGACCATATGGAGCTGAGAAGGAAGGGAAGACCACCAGGGGTTGGATGCTTCAGTGTGCATTGGCGGGGGGAGACAATTGTGCAAGGTTGAAAGAGATGGGGACAAGGAAGGGAGAAAGGAGGTGGAGAAAATAAGGGTGGCAGTATCAGAAACTGGAGGAGATGTGAGAAAGGGACAAACAAAAATTGAACAAAAATATGTAGCAAGGGGGATGAGGAACTGGGGTTAGCCAGCAGAGGGTCTCAGATACTCGAGAAACATGAGGCTCCCTGGACCCAACGGGATTGACTTTAGCCATAATGCACCACGAAGGGGGAGATAGAATCTATGGAGCCCACCTCCAGTAGATAGGCAAGGCCCCTGGTCAAGGGATGGAGCTACCCACCCATCTCAAAGATTTTTTAACTCAGAAATGTTCCTGTCCAAAAGAAGTACAAGGACAAAAAATGGAACAGGGACTGAAGAAACGGCCAACCAGGGACGGCCCCGCCTGGGGATCCATCATGTCTGCAGACACCAAGCCCAGCACTGTTGCTGTGGTTAAGAGGTGCTGGCTGAAAGGAACTTAGTGTGGAGGTTTCTTAGGAGGTCAGCCCAGCAACTGACCAATGCAAATGCAGATGCTTGGAGCCAATCATCAGACTGAGCTCAGGGAACCTGGTGGAGGGGCTGGCAGAAGGACTGGAGGAGCAGAGGGGGATCGCAGCCACATTGGAAGAACAACGTAGGCTGGCCTGACCACCCAGTCCTCCCAGAGTCCAGACCACCAATGGAGGAGTGTGTCTGGAGGGATCTATGGCTCCAGATACATATGTGACAGAGGATGGCCTTGCCTGACAGCAACGGGAAGGGAGACCCTTGGTCCTGGGGATGTTTGATGCCCCAAAGTAGGGGGATGCTGGAGTGCTGGGGCTGGAGCGTGTGGGTGGGTGAGGAATTACTCATACAGGCTAAGGGGAGGGGGAACGGCAGATGGGGGATTGTTGGTGGAGGGGGTAATTGGGAAGTGGGATATCATTAGAGATTTAAATGAATGGAACGATTCATAATAAAAAAGAAACAGATGTGTGCATGGGTAGGCCACATGTTGATGTCTAATGCCTTCCCTTTGAATAACCTGCATGCCATAAAGATTTCCTTTTAGGTGTAATTATTTGCTGTTGCATGGAGCTGGGGACAAGGATTGGAAACATAGAGAGCTGGCTGATGGTGTCTGGAGTTGGAAGAAGGGCTGAGAGTGGTGGATAGCTGGTGGGTGGTGCAGACAGTGGAGAGGAGGAAACAAAGCAGGAAGAGGCTAAGAACACAAGTAGCTCTTGGCTAGAGGTCAAGTGCAGACAGGTAAGAGTGTTTTTCCTGCCGTTAAGTTTTTCCTTTCCTCCCTAACCACTTGTACCTATGAACACTTCAGAACGCCTGGAACCAATCAGAGAAGTCCTTTGAGCTGTGTTCTTGTGCAGGAATGAATTGGTTCCAGAAGTCAGGCATTCACAGGCATCCAGAAGCATGTTTCCGAAGGCTGGCATTCAAAGGGCAGACATCTGGAGGAGGCATGTTTTGCTTTGCTTAGGTCTCACAAAGGTCATATTTTGTTCTTCCTTACAAAGAAAGTGCTGTGGCTCTCAGCATACCGATGTGACACTTTTTTTTTTACTTAAAAATCTCACCTTTTTGAAAATCTCCCTAAAGCTTAGGTGTCCTGCTGCCTGGAGTCTTCTTGATTATAGAGATATGATAAATAGTCAATGATTAAAGCCAGTGACCCTGTATTCCAATGTTCCTTTCTATCCACAGCAACAGAAAATCTGGAGCAAGCTGATCCAGCTCCCTTTAGTTTCAGAAACTAACTTCTTTGAATAAATTAATCCCTGAGTGTTGGTTATCAGAATTGCAAAATAGGCACACTAAAAGCTATTTTTCCTTCCATTTTGATAAGTATGACCTGCCTAAGTGAGGACGAGACAGACAATCCCCTTCATTACAGACCTCCTGTGAGCGCACCTCCTTTCCTACCTGTCAGTGCTCTGTGAGACACAACATATCACAGATGCAGTGCCTTAGACAGAAGGGAAGAGAAACACAGGCCTCTCTGTGAGGACTATTGTAGAGAAAGTGCAATAGGAATAATTTCATGGAGAAAGCTCATAGAGAGGTAATAGTAGTACCAATGGATGTCCCATTTCAACATATTGTAACAGGCTAGTTTTAGGCAACATGCCTTGAATTCTGTTTATTTATTTGTTTAATGTATTCAAAGTCAACATCTCCCTGTTCTCATGAAAGGCTACTCATAATGTCTTACAGTATTTTCCTTCAAGGAAGTCAGGATTGAATTGGTCAGTATTAGAACATATGTAGTATGATACTAGATTTCTGTGAATAGACATTGAGAGATATTAAATGTGCCTAGTTTTTTATTCCTAGAATATTTTGCTCCCATGCTTGACTATACTAAAATGCTTCGGAACTGTATAGAGGGGAGGAGCTGATACTAAAATCTGGTTCCCTAAATGTCTTTTGATTATGTCAATAAATATGGCAGAAGCCAATCTCATTGGGCAAAGGGGAAAAAGTGGGATTTCCGGGTCTCAGGAGGAAGAAGAGGACACAAGAGAGGGGGAGCTTTTTGGGCAGGCTTTGTGGAGAGGAGCACTTATACCACGTAAGGCCCGGGGGCAACTAGAACTGGTGGCAGCCCCCGCCCCCAGCTGAATTCTAGTATAGGGTAGCTGATAGTTTAGAGCAATAGATTCTGCACCTAGCACTTGTGCTATCTGGCTGGTCTTAAAGTGTTACAACTGTCTGGTGTTTTGTTCCCATTTAAAAGTGACATTTCTCTCTCCTCTCCTCTCCTCTCCTCCCTCTCCCTCTCCTCCCTCCCTCCCCTCCCCTCCTCCCCTCCTCTCCCCTCCCCTCCCCTCCCCTCCCTCTCCTCTCCTCTCCTCTCCTCTCCTCTTTTCTTTTTCTCTTCTGTTCTCATCTTTCCTCTTCTCTTTCTTTTCTATTCTTCTCATTTGCTTATGTTTTTAAAGTAATATGGGAGAAACAGATAGTTGGGCAGTTTAGTTATATTCAACAAAATAAAGTAGAAAACTTTACCAAGAAGAAACATGACTGAATTTTTTTTTTATATCACTAACTCACCTTGTAATTTCAAACTCCATATTTGGCCACAACCTCTTGCATTCCAGAGGATTCTCATTTGAATGTATTCTCAGGGAATAAGCCAGGTGTTGCTCCTGTTAGAAAATATTTGACAGTTGAACCCTCCCTCAAACTGGAGAGGTCGCCTTAATTATTGTTTCACTGACAGCTACAGGCACTGCTGGGTAGATTAAAGGTCATTAAAATGGACTTCCCCTTCCATACCCACACTGGCCAGACCAGAGTAGAATTTACAGGGAAAAGGCAACTCTTATAGGTGAGTGGGCACTTGAGGAGGGCAGCACCAAGTCCTGGATCACAGCTATTCAAATGACATTTCACAGCAAAAGGAGGCATGTAGCTGCTTCGTGGAACTTTGGCATGCCCAGGCAGAACTTGACATGTTCAAGTTCCCATTACAAAGTTGTCAGAGCAAAATTAGTGCATGGTGTACTCTGAGACAAATTGTTCAGAATGTAGTGTGTGTGAAATCAGAATTAGGCAAAATGATAACATCGGGAAGAAAGTTGGCAGGGACTCCTTTGTAACTACTGAAGATCAACAAAAACAGATACATTTTTCCTGATCTTTATCCTAAATAGGGCACACAGGGCATTAGGAATGCACATGGACCAATAATTCTTGTCTGTTGATTTTTTTTTAGCATTTACTACCATTTAAAATTATTTTACCTTACAGTGTTGACTTAAATAGTACACAGCATTCATGTATGGAGTCTGGCTTGGGAGCTATATTTTGTAATTCCTTCAGTAAGTCAGAGCTAGAAGCTCTACTGTTTCAGAGGCAAGGCAGATGTCATCCCGAAAAGTTAAAGAATTGTGAAAGAAATTTTTTGTTGTATGAGAGCAAGATGGCCTTTAAACTGGAAGAATGTTATTGTGTCTAAAGTCACACAGTTACTATGAGAGAGAGGACACATCACTTAAGCACTTTAAGTCCTGAGCTCGTATGCAAACCATTGGTGACAGGAAAAGAAAATCTCACATACCAGAGCCATGATTATTGACATTTTTCCTAAGTAATGATTTTTTTAACTTTGGAAAAAAATATACATAATATATATATTATAATGTATGTGTATATACATGTTAGTAACATCCTTAAATAAAGTATCTGATCTTCTATCATCATCATCATCAGCAGCAGCAGCAGCAGCAGCAAGCAGAAGCAGCAGCATCATATATGTGTGATGTGCATCTGGGCACTTAACCTTGATATAGCGTGCAGGTCAGGAGACAACTTTTTAGAGTCAGTTCTCTCCTTTCACCTTCACATGGGTTCTGGGAACTGAACGCAGGTCACCTGACTTGAATAGAAAGGCTTCTATGGGTTACCTGGCCACCACACTGAAATGATTCTTTTAACTATTTCCTTTCAATTTATAGATTTTTTGATAAATTCTATTATTCTTTATTTCTTTGTTTTTCTTTGCTTGTTTAGTTGTTTTAGTATCTTTAGCATATCTGACACTGTTTTAGATTCTTTTGTAACTTTAGAACGCTATAGTTTTGGACCCTCTCCCATCTTTTCTGTTCCATAGACTCTACTGCTGTTCTTTTCAATGTCCTTAATTTTGATTTCATTCTTCCTCTTTGTTCCTCCTCTCTTTCTCATCTTCTTTCTCATCTCTCTCTCTCTCTCTCTCTCTCTCTCTCTCTCTCTCTCTCTCTCTCTCTCTCTTCTTTCTTCTTTTAGTTCTTTTTTTTTTCGGACAGACCCAGGGCCTTGCGCTTCCTAATCTATGTTTTCTCTTTCTTTTTAGACAGTTGAATATGTTTTCTTTCAACTTGCAATCTTTCTACCTCAGCTTCCGGTTTTGCATTTCCTTGTTCTCATCATGTTCTGTTCAAGGCAGTGGTGGTCAAGCCTCAGTTTTTAAATGGAGATTCAGCTTGAAATATTTGCTCGTGATCATAGATTTCAAGAGAGCTCTGTTTCCCACCTGCAACCACATCCCAAACAACTTACAATGTTCTCCAGTGAAACACTAACTCTCTGACTATGTTCTAAATAAAAATGCCAGAATCTAGCCATTAAATCAAATATTTTCTCAATATTATCATTATGATGTTGATAGTCATTCTCATTATGTGGTAGTCACTCTAACTGATCATAGTTGCTGTAATAAATACAGAAAGATACAAGTGGTGACCCTTTTAGCCTAGAGTCTGCTAATGTATTTAAGTCATGAAAGGCATAGGGATTTTTTAATCTAGAGAAGGATCAAGCAGAGGCAACCATGTAATCAAGTAAGTGTGACTCAAAGGGATTACATTAATAGAATGTCAACTGTAATGTAATGTTACATTTAATGTAAGCATTTCCCACACATGACTGAGTGGCCAGCACTAAGACCAGAAAGGCGTGTACAGATCATCTCTCCCTTTAAACGTGTGAACCTACCAGTTTCCTTACTTTTAGGCACTTCCCTTCTTCACTGCTTTCCCTGAGAAATGTATGTATGTATGTATGTATGTATGTATGTATGTATGTATGTATGTATGTATGTTTCCATTGTGGCAATGTGTCACTGCTCTGACATTAAGGCTAAGCCCCCAGCTCACATCCCCTAGCTTCTCTTCCCTCACCTTCGTGCTGCTTCCAATCTCTGTCCTGAGCGTGCAAGCTTCATCTGAGCACCTTGACCATTGCAGAACACATCCTTCTTATTCCAGTTTATTCATTAGGTGTTTCTATTTTCTTTATCTTTCCCCCATCAAACCTAGTCTCTCATCACACAACTAGTTGAAGCTCACATCTTCCATGATAGCTTGGTGAAGAGTCACTGTCTGATGGGTGTTGGTACAAACACAGTGCTCCACGGGACTCGTCTACCTACACTAAGAAAGTGTCTAATTTAAGCGTTGTGAATTGAGAGAGGCTCAGCCAGCCAGCAGCTGGACACTTCCTTGTTCTAACAGCCAAGTCCTGTAACTATAAATGTTTGCCAAGTTCTAGAAAAGACACAGGCTGTTCTCAATATGAAGATTTATTACACAGTTAACATATGCCAATGGGAAATATCCTTTTTGTGTAACATTTTCTCTAAAATGATATATTGAAATTTAAATTTCTTTTAAATTTGATATTTGATATTTGAATATTTGATAATTGAAATATCAAATATCAAATAAGTAAATTTGATATTTGAAATTTAAACTACTTTTAATTTATGTATAAGGAAATAAAAGTTATTCACATCAGTAGGAAGACATGACACTTTGTTACATTTTAGAATATGCCTAAATGTTAAAAATATTCCTCAAGCCTTAATTATTTTTACATAACAGAATCTTTCAGAGTAGATTTCTCCAACTCTGTCAAGTGTCCAGTTCATTATTGTTGTCTGTAGTCATCCTACTAATAAAAGAATCTTTGGGTGCCTACTACAAACTAGGCGTACCAACTGAAAATCAACACAGGCCAGCCTCAAAGAGCTTGTAGAATATGAATGAGAAACATACTATCTAGCATTCTATGAAGATAGTAAAGAGTAGGTATTATAGTGCAGATTTGAAGAGTCCTAAATGAACAGATGGGAATGGGCCAGAGACTCTTTCGAAAAGAGACTCTTCTTGGTACCCAAGAAGAGTTCTGAGGACTGGATGGACGTGTAAGACTCCCAGAATCATACTGTAAGGAATCATCTGTCAGGTGGGCTAAATGTATATTATAAGCTCATTTCTCTTCTGTATCACCTTGAGGACAATAACAAGGACAGCACCCCAAGCACAGAGCCCTTCAGGTCCTGAGATGGTTTTTATACCACACTGTGTTAGACACAATGGTATTGTAAATGATTTCTAAGCTTGGTAACTATTTTTTCTCATTTAGAGAAAAATAGAGGTGGGATCTGTATGGCTTGAGGAGAAAGATAAACTAAGAGAAAAGATAAAGAGAGTAAAAATGCCAAATGAGAACCAAAATATAGGGAGGGATTTTTAGGGGGAAAACCCTTACATCGAGACTGTGGTAAGCTCCTAGAAAATGGTGCATTCATGGGCTGGAAGATAGCATAGTGGTTAAGAGGGAGAACTGCTCCTGCACACAACTGACCGTGTTTTGACTCCCAACCCTAACTTGGCAGCAGGTAGCTTACAGGCACCATGTCTGTCTGCACGCCACCTCCATGCTTCCTACCATGATGACAATGGACTGAATCTCTGAATGGGAAGCAGCTTCAATTAACTCCAACTAAAATGCTTTCTTTTCTAAGACTTGCCATGATCATGGTGACTCTTTGAAGCAATAGAACTTTAATAAGACAGTCTCCTTGTCTTCTGATGCATAAATCAGAAAGGCCTCCCACAAATGTCTGAGAATTCTCCTGTCTCCACCTCCAAACCGAGTATGGGAACTGAAATTATGGGTATACTCTACCACTTCCAACTTTTTGTGAGTCCCCAGAGTTATATGGTAAACACTATACTCTTTAAGCCCTTTCCCCAAGCCTATCCCAAGCCTCCTCCCTGGTGCCATGTTTTTTATTCTTTTAGTCTGAACTGACTCTATAACCTTCTTGCCTGAAGGAACATAGGAAAGGAAGTATCCAACACATTAAAGGATGGGTTTAAGACACCGCAAAGGAATATCCACTTTTCTCACTGTCCTAGAGTTCTGTTACCACAAAGGGACACTTCTAGTGAGTATGCCACAACCTGAAAAAGTCTACGGTTCGAGCTACATCTTCTGATTCTTCTTCAGGAGTGACTTGTCTGGTGGAAAACAAAACAAAGCACCTACACATCCCTGTCTCTGTTCCCCAACGAACTCCAGGCTAAACCGCTCCTCACTGGAAGCCATTGTGTTTGACGGTTATTTGCTACCTAGCAACAGAGAAGACTGAAGGAAGATTCTGAATTCACAGCTGGTCTGAAGTAACTATCCCCACCAGGAGAGGTATGTGGAGAAGGAGTAAGACTGACATCTCTCCCTTGGGAGAATCTATCTAATTGCAGGCAATGGCCAGGTATGATGAAACAAAAGGCTGGAATACAGAGTTTCACAAACAAAAGACTCATATTTGAGGACATTAATGTTATAAGTCAGTTTGAACATTGTGTAAGGTGTATCTGTGTGCATTAAAACATCACATAATGCTTTGGTCATATGTATGACATTTATATTTTATGTACTAATTAAAAAAGTAGGAAGGAAAATAAACTTTGTCTCGTATCTTCACTTCCCTCAGTCTCAACACCTTCGACTAGAAAGTCAGATAGTAAAAATGAATACCTCAAAAGATATTTCATAGATTGTTAGCAATTTTGTATCCTATAAATAAAAATAATTTGTTTGAACAGTTGCATTCAATAATAAGATATTTATTACATGAACAAAAAGCATAATGTTTTAATCACAACAAATTAGTCTAATCTAGCACAAAAACCTGCTGTAAATAAGAGAATCCAATTGAGTAGAGCGATGTAATACATGAGCGTGTGTAATGTTAGGAGTACTAGCATTGCTCATACTGCATGATGTGTTACAAGTAAGAAATAACAACAGATATAACTTAAGTAATCACCTCCAGCAGTTATCTTTGAATGTAACAAAGGATTGTAATCGTGTATTCACTTTGCAGTCAGGTGACATAGATTTTTTTTTTTAACAAATAAATAGCTTGGCATCCAACTGAGGTGTGTCTGGCAATTGTACCCAAGTGTGAAGATCTCCATTTGTCTCTTTATACTTAAATAAATTCAGACGTGGGATAGAAGAGACCAGAAAGAAAGCATAGAGCCCTTTGAGAGCTGATGACACATTTCCAGAGCCAGTCAGTAAGCTCTGCTCTTAGAGAATCTTGGGAATTCTCACACTGAGGCTAATAACAATTTTTTTTTTACTTGCTTCCCAGTTAGATCCCTTTTACAAAGCCTCTCTCTGTCCTCTGTTCGTCACTTGCCGTTTCACTTGTCCTACCATTGGAGTAAAATGCATGGGAGGAACTGAGGGCATAATTTTGCTGTCAATATAGATTGCACATTTTATCTTGTTACATGAAAAATGAATAGCTGTTTTTAATAACATTTTGTGACAACGCATGAATCTCCCAGTTCCTCAAACATTAAGTAACACACATTTATTATTTCCACAGAAGCATTTTTGTCTTGAGGTTTCTAAATGATTACCCAGTGAAAGTTAACTCCAGACTCATCTTTCCTTCCCACGCTCTCCTCCCTCTTTGATCTCAGTAGAGCCCAGATTTGATTTATCTCGTCTCATTATTCATTTGTCTGTCATTCAGGCTTTCTATGATTTTGCTCCCCTTCAGTCAATTGCCAGGAATAACTTCCTTTATTCTGTGCGGCATCTTTTTTTTTTTTCATTTCCATTTTTGCTAACATTCCTCCACATAGGCATAATGACACCTTGCATCCAGAAAACCTCCTCCTTTTAACTCTAACCTCCTTTATTCTCATGGAAAATAAACCTGTTTCTCATTATGCAAGAGCAGCATGCTATTCTGGGAGAGGCAGTTGGCTGGAAATTAGAATAGACAGGTCCATGAATTTGGGCAAATCGCTTTACTGTCTCATCCTTGGGTTTATTATCTGTAAAAGGAGGAAGCTAGAGTGAGCGATGTCTAAGATTCCCATTGTGCTGGGAGCAGCTGCTTCCCCAGCATTCTTCACCAAGGAGATTCCAAAATATGAGGACTACATTTGCTCCCTGAGTGACTTAAGAATAAAATGAATTTATTTGTTGTCTCAACGATTCATGGAAAAATTGTTGATCCCAATTTCATTGAAAACAATGTGATTGTATTAAGTAGAGGTCAAGAGGTACCCACCTTGGCATTCTGTCTTTCCCTTGTCTGATACTTGGACTGATACTTCCTCCATTGCCTTACATATTTGAAGACTAGTTTCCAGTTGATGGCGCTATTCAGGATGGTTTAGGAGGTGCAGCCTTTTGGAGGAAAGGGGTGGGCTTTCACAGCTAAAATCTCTCCTCCACTTCTGTTACCTCTCTCTGCTTCATGCTTGTAGTTCAAGATATGAGTTTCGTGCTTCTGTTTGACCATGCCTGCTGCTTGTGGCCAAGACTCTGCTCTGCTTCTGCTAACTCTTATCCCCCAGGAACCACAAACAGAAACAAACTCTTGTGTTTTTGATGGTGATGATTTTTAAAATTCAGTTTTTACATTTTCAAAATAATATTTATTTTTGATCTCATAATACAATTACATGATTTCCCCTTTTCCTATTTTTTCTTTCAAAACCTCCTATTTTCCCAATCTACTTTACTTACTTCAAATTCATAACCTATTTTTTGTTGTTATCACACACACACACACACACACATACACACGCACATTCCAGTTGTCAGACCACTTTGATCTTCAAAGAAACAGAGTCAACAAATCTAACACAAACGTGACATTCATAGGGTATTTTCCATGCGTCATTGAGATTTAGTATAAATTCATTTTTATTCTTAAGCTACCCTGGGATAGAAATTACCTTTATGATTCTCATATTTATATATGCTTTCTTGGTATATAGTAACATGAATATGTAATGGATCGAGAATATGTGGTGTCTGTGAGAAAGTGTGCTTGTGAGTATGTATATTTAATCCTACATACAAATACAACCTGCTCGGTCTGTATAATGTCACTTGTGTGTATGTTTTTGTACCGACCATTGGATATCCAGTTGCCATGCTCTTCCTTGTGGTTGTCAGAGTCTTCTATCAGAGCAATAGAAAAGTAACTCATAGACCTGGCCACTCTGCTTACTTTAGAAGCTTCTCTACCCAATGTGACATTTCTAGTTTTCTTTC
This sequence comes from Rattus rattus, assembly GCF_011064425.1. NCBI lineage: Eukaryota > Metazoa > Chordata > Mammalia > Rodentia > Muridae > Rattus > Rattus rattus. The sequence goes on from NC_046161.1 coordinate 6,148,100, forward strand.
ATGAAAGCAGGACAAGTGAGAGAACGATTTTTCTCTTGTCATGATGGTTGGGAAAAGTCATGTGTCAGGTGCTGAGAATCACTGGTCTGGGAAACTCATAAAAGTTCAGAGGAGGCTAATATGCTCATTGAAAATGACATTGTGGATGTCACAACATGTGGGCCCAGCAACTGTATTTCAGTCACTGGGGTCAGACTGGTGGACAATTGTAGAACTGTCATAGTTAATAAGGTTTTGTGGCCAATTGGCTTTGGAACTCAATTCATCCATGAGTGTTGACATACATAACTGCTGTGAGTTCAGGATTGAATGATCATGTCTTGTTGACACAAGCATATTTAACAGACAGTCTTCCATTCCCTGACTCTTAGAATCTTTGTGCTAACCTTTCCATGGTTTCCTAAACCCTGGTGTTGATGGTGTGGTGGTGTTGGGGAGGGAAGGTGTCCTGTTTAGGGATGAACTTATTTCCTTTCTGCCCCGAGACAGGTTGTAAGTCTCTGGGAAAAGGCTATGGAAAACATGGGAAAGGATAATGAGGCCTCACTCTTCCTGAGGGCCTATCGACTGCTAATGGTGTTTGAGGAAAAAAGAATGTCATTTTCTCCAGGGGTGTAGCACCTGATTTTCCCATGCATCAGTAAATGATATACCTCTGCACATGCAGAGGACTCTGATTAGACACAGAGATATCATGATGATATTCCTAGCTGTAAACTTGGCTACAGCTGGAGTTAACTAAAACCCAGAATGAAGGGGCACACCTGTGTGGGATTTTTTTTTGCTGAATTTGGAGGGGGAGGAACCATTTCTAATTGGAATCTTTTGAAGTGGGAACACCACCCCTACACAGGGCTCCTACAACTTCTGCAGGAAATCTAAATAAGGAAATGGAGAAAGGAAGCTTTCTGTTTGCCTCCTTGCTCTTGCCTTTTTAACGAGTCCATTCCTACACTGGCATTGGGGTCTACTTCTTACAGCTTCTCATGTGCACTGAGGACCAACACAGACATCCAGACTTGGAGACTGAACAATTAGTAAATTATAGGACTTTCTATACATAGACAGCCATTGTTGGAGTAGCTGGTCCACAGCCTATAAGTCATTCTAATAAATCCTCTTTATATACAGAATGATCTCTAGTGATGTGTGTGTGTGTGTGTGTGTGTGTGTGTGTGTGTGTATGAAGCCATCAAAGGAAAAACATATATGCATTTATGTTTTAAAGGTACTGTAATTCCAAATGTGAATTGCTAATTCGGTGATCAGGTTTAACGGGAGGAGATGAGTGAGATACTCACTAGCCAATGGCAAGAGATCAAAGAGGTAGACTCTCTCAAAAAGTTGGTAATCAATGGATGTCTAACTAATGTGCATATAAAATGAGTCACACACTATCAATCTTGCTGGAACCATGATGTTATCATTTTTGTAAAGATCTGAAACATACCACTGTTCTCCCTCTACATTTAGGAAGTCAAGTGCATAAAAATCAAAGCCTGTGCCTGGGACCACACAGCAGCCAGGCATTCCACTGACGGGATTACATGCAGAGTTTATGAGGCCTGTAGGAAAAGTAAACATGGGGATCCTTGTTCCAAAGGTAAAAATATGAAACTATATTAGGGTCATCCCAGAGCTATAGCCTCATCAAGAAAGGTGCTTCAGGCAACCGCACCAATGGCCTGGGGTGAAGTCAGTCCTGATCTCCTGACCCCAGGAGATGCTGGAGCCTGCAGGGGGCGCTCTTGATCTCCTTTGATTGCTCTCATACAAACGGATTGATTGACTTACTGTTGATTTTGGCAATTTCTCTTTGCTAGAGTATAGTGGAGACACATTGTCTCATGAAGTATTACTATAAATCAGCAAAGGTACACATGTGCATAAAACCCAGCAGAATTATTACTTTTATTATTGTTGTTATTGTTGTTGTTGTTGTTATTACTGCTTTGTCTCTCAAGCTGAAGAAACCATCATTAATGTGACACCAGCACCCTGTCCACCCCCAAAAACGGTTTCCATGTAAAGCTGACTGTAGACCAAAGCTGAGACTGGGTCATTGACCAAATGGCATATTGGAAAGAATACTTATATTTCTCAAGCACTATGTCAAATATCATCTTGCTCTATAATGTTTTAAAAGGGCCTCTTCTCTAACAGCAGAGATAAAATTGAAGTTAATTCTATAGAAATATTACCCATGTGACATGTGTGTATATGTACTATGAATATCCACTGAGATGAGCCTATGATCATGCACACATATGTTAGGTTTCAAACATGGCACAAACGGCTGACGTATCTATTTAACCTATCAAAGCAGACCCAGCTCTAGGTTTTCCCAGCGTTGCTCAGTTACAGGGTCTTCCTGAATGGCATACCACATGCCCAACCATGAATGTTCCAGCTCAGGGGGGCTGGAGAGCTCTTCCCTATCACCAGTCACCAGCTTTCTTCTGTGCATTTGAGGCCCTTGGCTCATGTATCTGATGCCTTTTCCTTGCCTCTCCCCTGCCCTGCCCCTCCTCGCCATGTAGTAGAGCTCAGTCTGGTCATGTTCACTCTGGATTCTTGAAGGTGTCTCTAACTATGCTCTTCATTTTATCCATAATATGATTTCTCCTACGACATACTTAGGGACAGTTTTGTTTTGTTTTTGTTTTTGTTTTTGTTTTTTTTTTCTTTCTTTATTTCAATTTAATCTGTACATGAGGAAACTAAATGTGGGACTGCATCAACTCAATTCAAACACAATATGAGTTGTTAGCAGCTATGAAAGGACCCTACTGTCTTAGTTAGGGTTCCATTGCTATGAAGAGACAGCATGACCAAGCAACTCTTACAAACGCAAACATTTAGTTGGGGCTGGCTTACAGTTTCTGAAGTTCAGTCCATTACCATCATATGGGAAGCATGGCAGTGTATAGGCAGATTTGGTGCTGGAGAAGTCAAGAATTCTACATCTTGATCTGAAGATAACTAGGACTTGCTTCTGCATTGGGCAGAGCTTGGGCATAGGTGCCCTCAAAGCCCACCTACTTAGTGACTTCCACTTACTTATACACTTCCTCTAATAAGGCTACTCTTTTTCCAATAAGGCCACACCTCCTAGTAGTGCCACATTCCATGGGCTAGCATATTCAAACCACCTGACCTACAGACTAAGAGTTTTATCTAATCTACCCAAAACTATATTTGCCTATATTTGGATATAAGTATAAAATAGCTTATAATTCTGAAAGAAATATTTTGAATGTCTGTTTTCTCAGGAGCAATCAGGAGATGGTAATCTCTGTTTGCTGTATTAGTTCTGCCTTTATCCTTTAACAATTTTATCAGTTACTTTCTGTGGCTGTGATGAAACACCATGACCAAAACAATTTATAACGGAAAGCATTTACTTTGGCTTCTTGTTCTGGGTGGACAAGAGTCCCTCATGGCCTGCAGACATGCAAACAGCAGGAACAGGAAGCTGAGAGATCACATCTCAGTCATAGGCACAGGGTGCAAAGAGCGGACATGGAAGTGAGGTGAGGCCACCAACTCTCAGAACACAGTCACAGTGACGTACTTCCTCCAGCAAGGTTCCATGTCCTCCAGGATCCATGACAAACCCAAACAGTGCCTCATATTGGGGATCAAGTGTTCACATTCACCAGTTTGTGGTAGACATTTTTTGTTCAAACTATATTGAATGAGGGGTAATGTTTCTCTAAGCCTTGAATATCCCTAAGCTATATCTGGGCCTTGTATATCACTTCCTTCCCTGAAGATATGTATAAAAACTCAGTGCCTTTTCCTCATAAGTAGGTATTTGTAATAAACTTTGGCTGCTGTGGCCTTTGCAGTCTGAGGTGGACATACAGTTCTCTTTTCATCATCATTACTCAGGTGGAAGATACTTTCTTGCCATCAATCTTTGGCATGCAATATCATTCCTTTCTCTATTAAATCCACAACGTTTACCTTTATCATGAGGGAATCACTCCATGGATTCTCTTGAGCATATTAAAATTGTTAACATTTCTGCTTTTGTACTTGGTGTCATTATTACATGGCCACAGATGCTGTAACACCATGATGGTTGATTTGGTTACAATATGGCTACTAAATAACTCATGGGCACTTATTGTATTCAATATAGATACTCAAATATATGAGCCTACAGGGACCATTATCATTCAAACCGCAACACTAGATCTGTGAATTCTGAGGTAGGGAAAGACAGGGCTTTTTTTCTGCCAGCCATTAAAGCACCAGGGGTTTGGAGTTAACCATATAATGTTATGAAACACATGTAGCTGGTTAGAAATGCAAATGAAAGGTGGACATTTAGAAGACCGGGGTAGCTATCATACATCATCACTCGAATATGGGTCAGAAAGGCAGGGTGCTGTCTACTCCCTTCAGATGTCACTCACAAGTGCTGCAGTGGATGCTTTGGACAGCTCACATCTACATCTAGCTTCAGTGTCACTGTTAGCACTCCAGGTCCCTAATGCACTTCAAGAGAAAGGACATTGGAAATCTCTGCATTTTATAGCAGGCACACAGGTGCAGCTACACTATCTTCTCCAGTGCCTCTCTCGGCATACAATACACACAGAGGGTAATCACATAAAAGTTTAAGCATTTATCTCAGTATGGGGGGGAGAACACAGCCATACTCTAGATATTAATTTACGCAGACGTAACATTTCTGATGTGGTGTGCCACGTGGTGAATTTTTAATGACAATTTTATAATCAGTTAAAATTATATAGGAACGTTTTAGAGAGTGGAGTGTTATCAAGAGTTCAGTTAAAATGACTTACCTCAGAGTTTTAAACAGTGCTAAGTGGTTTGTCTGAAGTATTCAGACTTGCATTTCATATGGACAGGGCCTAAAAGACGGGGCACTGGACAGGGCCTAAAAGACAGGGCACTGAACAGGGCCTAAAAGACGAGGCACTGGAAAGGTCCACCGGGGAGACACATCAGAAAATCTCTGGCTTGACTACAGCCAGACACTTGTTTCAGAGGTTCCTTCCTGAGTATCATCATTGTTTAAACTACACACAAAGAAGGCTTCACATGGTTCAGTGGGTAAGTGCTGGAGAGATGGGAAAACTGACTGCTCAGTACTGTTTCTTGCTAGTTAGTAGTCATTCTGTTAATCCTGTTGGCCAGAGCATCAGAGTGTAAGCTAGTGCAAAGGACCTAGCATAGACAACTGACTAGCTTGACCTAAAACTCCTAAATAAACAAAGCAAATCAACTCTCCTTCTCTTTACATTTGTGATTCAATACCATGCAGCTGTGACTTAATCCTATAAGAGAAAGATGAATGTCTAGGTGAAAAATTGTAATAATGTTATTCTATTACAACCACTTTTTTGAAGAAATTCAGAGTGTCATTTCTTCCACTCTCTATGTTGTCCTTCATAATTTGGCATGAGCTTATCTCTATGCACCTTTAAGAAGCTGCAGTACAGAGATAAGTAAACTAAGAGACAGAAAGGAACTGGATATGTGTGTTACTGTAATCTCATGTGAAAACTTACTTTTCCTTCGCCTACTCTGCAATGTACAGTTTCCTTCCATGCTCAGAGGTTAGTGAGTGAAGAAACAATAATTGAAGGCACTGGCACCCAGAGAGTCTCTCTGAGCTCTATTTACAGATCACAGGAGAAATAGGCAAGAGTGCTGTGGAGTGGGGGTTTGGGATTTGAAGGGAGAAGAGGAGGCGCTAGGTAGGGGTCAGTCAGTCAGTCAGTGCCTTGGTGTTGGACTTCCTGTTCCTTAGAACTGTGAAAAGAGCTGCTGACATAAGTGGATCTGAGACAGCTGACTTTTAATATGTACAATTCGAAGACAAACTGTGAAAGCCCACTCCCTCCTAGCACGTGAGGACTCTGGACTTACATTCTCGTGAACTCCACTCCCATTTCTCGGCAGGATGGGGCTACACAATGTGTAAGATACTGTGCATGGCCCTCAAGATTGTTCTCATTTACTTCAATGGCCTCATTTCAGAAAGAAGAAACTACAGGTTAGGCAGGTTCAGAACCTGGGAGTCAATGCCCTATGGCCTGTGTCAGAGCTTGGCTAGGGCTGCCTTTCCTGGACATGAGCCTGCATCCCCCACATACTGAGAGCGACGGTGGGAAGTGCACATCACAGATCCAAGACTGTCTTATCTGCCTATGACCCAGGCAGACTCAGAAAATACCTGCTGATTAGTTGAGTCCACATTTCTAATGCCCTCAGTCCTCTTCCTGGTACCTCCTTCACCTTTAGACATACTGGCCATCAACCCTAATAATTTTGACTATTGTTACTGATCAAATCATACAGCCTTTATTTTCAGTAATAATTTTATCAATGAATATTGACTATAATAAAAAAATGAATCTCAGTCAAGCATCTTCCAAATAGAGAAGTTATTTTTACAAGTTTATTGCCCACTATTTACTAATGCTAATGAGATGCCAATGCTTTTTCAAATATTGCTTCAATTAGTGTGTGTGTGTGTGTGTGTGTGTGTGTGTGTGTGTGTGTGTGTGTGTACCAGCCACTTTAGAACTGAAGGTGTCAACCAGAATAATATAAGTTTAAACTAGATCTTTATCACCTGGTGTAAACAGTTCAAGCAAATCTTCAACTGCATACTATGTTTGAGGTCTGTGTAGTTTATATCCCAACAAACAAACAAACACACATACATGAAAAAAGACAAAAATCCTTATAAGTGTTAAATCATCAAAATTTGCATATGGTAAGTGACTTGTTACAACACAGGAAGTACTACACCAAAAATATACAGGCTAAGTCATGCTTCCATCAAATACTGAACTATAATCAAATTTATTATTAGACATCTTTTTCTTTCCCTGTTTCTGCTTACTTGTACAGAAGGAACACACAGATACCCCATACACAGAGTCATACTCACACATTACACTCACACATAAACATACAAACACAGGCACATATACAGACACACACGTACACACAAATATTTACACATATACATATGTACATACACATAAACACACCGACACACACAAATGCACAAACATTTACACACACATGTACATATGCATGCACACAAACACAAACACACACATACAGACACACATTCACACACACATACACACAAACATTTATGCATACACATATACATACACACACATACACACAAACACACATACATACAGACACATTCACACATACACATATACACAAATACACACACATACAGACACACATATTCACACATACACATATGCACACAAACACACATACATGGCACACATTCACACACACACACACACACCTACAAATAGACAGAGAACAGGGAATTTTTCTTTAACATCCTTTTTTAAAAAAAAAAAGAAGAAGAAGGTTGGTTTTTAATGTCAACATGTCACAAATTAGAATCTCTTGAGCATGGAGCCATGCTTAAAGAAGTGTCCTGATTGTCTTTTAACTGGGAAGTCCCGTCCAGATTGTGGGCAGCATTTTCTTGTTCCTATACCATGGGAATTTCAGAAAGAATGTCTGTTTCCCTGCTCTGGCCTGGACCAGATTTGTCCTGTCGCTGCTTCTGCTGCTTCCCTTGCTGACATCAGGACCAGCTTTTCCCTGAATTTCCATTTCGCCTGGAGACCAGTGGTACTGCAGAAAACTTCCTGGCTTCTAGAGTCAAATCGTAGAGGGACCTACCATTGTGGATTGAGTAAGTACAGGCTGTGAGCCTTACTCCTCCCCACTGGGGAGAGACAGCCCTTCTGGGATTATTCCTACTGATGAGCCACACAGCTTCAAGAACTCAGTAACCACCAGGTGCTCAGCTCCTCTTGTGTGATTCCATTGTTCTTTCTCATTTTTCTCTGTAATTTTTATTGGCTATTTAATTTATTTACATGTCGAATGTTATCCCTTTCCCAGTTTCTTCTCTGGAAAGCCCTCATCCCATTCTTTCTCCCCCTGCTTCTATAAGGGTGTTCCCCCACCCATCTACACATTCCTACCTCCCCATCCTGGCATTTCCCTAGGCATCGAGCCTTCCAGAACCAAGGGCCCCTCCTCCCGTTGATGCCCAACAAGGCCATCCTTTGCTACATATGCAGCTGGAGCCATGGGTCCCTCCATGTGTACTCTTTCTTTAACATTCTTATGAAAGGGAAACATCTGTGTAGAGGTGTTTAGACATTAACAATTATTTTACTCCAGTGACGCCTGCTTGCTGAGGTGATGGAAGACAGAAAATATCTCTGAATTACTATGGGAATATCTAAAACCCAAGCATTTTGTTGTCTTTGAAATTGCTTTACATGGAGTCTTAAAAAAGAAGAAGAAGACAAAAGTGGTTTTGGAAAAACCTTTGAGAACATGGTACTTAGAATGCTTCTCTGGTCTCAGTCACAGAGAGACAGATAAAGATGCCGCTAATAAAACACAGGGACCTTGAGAATAATACAGTCTGGGAAAAGTTAACATTCATGAAGAAATTCAACTGTATTTTAAACTCAAAATAGAATTTAAATGAAAACATCTCTATTTCCCCAAAGCATCCTATCCTTCCGTCCAATATGGTCCTAAGCTTTCCTGTGGATGCCGTTGTAAATTATTTTTTCAGCCTTTTTGTTTCATTGCATAGAAATGCAAATTTAGGATTTTTGTATTTAAAAATGTAATCAAACTCCATTAAATTCACATATTTTTCCTACTGATTCTTTCAGCTTTTTTTTTTTTACTGACAATCATTTGTACATAATGGGGGCTTTGTTTTCCTCCTATTGTATTTTATATCTTGATGTGAGTCAGACAGAACACTTGTGTGGAGACCTAGTTCTCACAGAGAAGCACTCTGAGGTGAGGGGATTAGATTATGATTTCTTACCTCATCAGTTACTCCATTGATGGAGTGATAGTTGACTAAACTTTGGGGGACAGCAGAAACTTAAGAGATGAGTTCTTTGAAAAGCCTGGTCACTTGGGATAGTCGAAGGGAGTACTATTTTGTCAGCATGGCCCTATGTGTTTCCTGGAGCCCATGAGGCATGAGGTGAGCAGCGTCCCAGTTAGGTACACTGCTTCAATCATGATGTTCTTCCTCTGCACAGGCCAAGACCAGATGACCGTGAACTTGTAACTCTGGAACCATGAACCAAGTCAACCCTCCTTCCTTTAATCTGCTTCTCACAGAAGTTCGTCCCAGTAAGGTAAAGGTAAAACATTTTCCTAATATAGAATTCTTTTTTTCTTCCCACACTGACTAAAGATATCTAGTAAACTGCTTTTCTGTTTTCTAAAGGGAATGAATTCACAGAATGGTTTCAGATCTGTGTCTGAAACATCAAGGTAAGGAAAAAACCTGGCCTACTGTCCCAAGTCCTCAGTCCACAGCTATTTGAACACAAGTTTATTTCTCTTTTCTACTGGAGATCTATCCTCTGATCCAAGTCATTGTATATATTTTCATATACTGTCTCTGGATTCGTGATAGTACTTTCTCAAATTCTGAACTCATTTTCTAAAATAAACTCTGTCTCTACAAGTCAAAATGATATCTAAGAATCATTTCAAATAGTTCATCTAAAAGCTTCTCCATGCTTTCTGACCAGATTTTATTTTGTATTCTATGGCCTCTTGTAGTGTTTTGTGAAGTTCCACAGACAGCTCAGTTCGTGCTTGAAACAGAATTGGACATTCTTTGTCTGAGCTACTTGCTAACTATATGAGCCTGGGTCACCTATGACTAAATTCACTTAAAGTGGACAATTGTATCTTGGAATATGAGGACCGCAAAAATGTAATGCATATCTAACAGTCCTTGTGGTCTTGACAAGAGAGCTATTTTTATCATGGCCTTAGTGGGAACAGCTTTTCCTCTCTATACTGTAGGGTTCAAGGCCAGTGTTACATCTGGGCACTTAACAGTGCCTCTTGGAACGGGGCTTCTTTCTCTTACTTTGATAGGAGCTAGCATAGTATCTTACCTTCATTATCTAACAAGCAAGGGTTTGTTTTCCTTGAAATGAATCAAATTACATATAACTATACCTAGACTATTCTTTTGTGGCATGAAGAAAGAGAATGATTATGTACAATTATGAAAGAAAATGACAGAATTAGTTTAGTAATCTCATTCCTCCAGATATAACCAAGAACACAGAGACCATCTTGACACATGGTCCCTCTCTCTTCTCTCTCTCTCTCTCTCTCTCTTTCTCTCTCTCTCTCTCTCTCTCTCTCTCACACACACACACACACACACACACACACACACACACCACATAAACATCTACAAACACATATGTATATATATGTTTATATATACACATATTTACTTATTTTAGGATTTATTTTGAACATAGCCACTCCCCCTAACTTCTCCCAGATCAACATCTGAACCTCCCTACTCCTTCTCAACTTCATGTTTTCTTTTCTTTTATGATACACAGAGTCTAACTTGTGCTGCATATGTGCTCATTGGCATAGAGCCATCTCTTGGAGTGTGGGCCATGTTATGACTATATTATTAAAAAAGTTGTATTCTTCCTTCCCCAGACAGCATCAAAGGTCAATAACTCTAGTGAGCCCCTCCTTACTCTATGATGGAGTAGTGACTGTCTTGGTCTTATATATCTTGAATAGTCAACCATTGCTTCTCTGAGTCCCTGAATATAGCTGTCCTTGTGTTCAGAAAGCACTGTTTGGCTCTGGTCTTCCCTGATGTCTGGTTCTTACAGTCTCTCTCCCGCCCGCCTCTTTTACAACAGCCTGAGCCTCCTGGAAGAAGTGATACAAACGTCTCATTGGTATTGTGCGCTTCATTGAGACTTATTCTCTGCAGTTTGATCAATTGTTCGTTCTAGGATGGGCTGTTTTTAATGTGAAGAGAAGGCATGCTAATATGAATGTCTTTTTGGGTTATCTTTTATGGAAATGGTCTGGCGGCTGCTCTTACTGCAGTCAAGGTTAACACAATGTCTGCACTCTAATTTGTAACCATGCCTCTAATTCCCATTATGAATCAACCACAGTTAAATTAGAGAATGATTTATGCAAAAACCGAAACTAAGTGACTACTGGGATTAGTAGCTAATCCCAGAAGTAGCTAAACATCTCCTCTGTAAAGTCCTTTTTCCTCCGCATTCTCTGAATCTTCCTTCTTTGCTATTTTGTGTTCAGCAAAGAGGCACTTGGGGAGGTAGCAGGATCAGTCAGTAGCATGCACTTAGATGCTTGAATTCCCAAATATTTTAGCTGTTGTTTGTATTAAGGACAAATTAAGCTGAAAGTTGTAGTCTGGGGGGCTTTTGAAAAAAAGAAAGCCTTTAAGCAATTAATGGCTTGTTCAAGTTGTGCCTACTTGGAGTGCACAGCCAGGCAAGTTGTGTAACTGTTTATAGTAACCGGGGTAAATGAAGCATAGTTAGAAGTAGAATTTATGAACTGTTTGCTAAACTGGTAATTAGGTAGAGATGTAAAGCTGCAAGCAAGAGATGCTGCCAGGACAACAGGAGCCGCCTTATTCTGTTGTCATTTGAGGCTTAAATTGCCACAGCTCTTCCTGATACTTCCCTGTGGGAGTTGATGCCTCTTTTGTTATATTTAACAATTAAGGGGAAAAGGAAACAAGAGACCAGCTGGTGGTGACAACAGGAAATGGAAAGGCAGGTTTGAAGGTCTTTGGGGAGGACTCTGAAGCTCTTCTATGACCTTCGATTTGGGACATACCAGGGAAAAAGCAATTAAAGTCTTCCTGATGTGCTGTCCTCTGCACGTAATTATAGGTCACATATCTGAAGATTTGTCATCATGTCACGTCAATAGGATTGGTAAAGTGCAAGATTTGAAGCCATGAGAAGACCTTTTCCTCCTCTATTTTTAATCAACAGTTTAATAGAGTGCGAATGTTGGTTCTGAATGCATTTGTATTATTTTGGGTTATACTTCCTAGGGATGGAATGGGTTTAGAAACACTGCACTTTGCTCAAAGTAAAGTAAATCAGGAATGGAAAAACTGGGACAGAGGCAGTAGTATTGTTATACCAGTTTGACAAGTAACTTATGTATAATGTCAGGTCCTCTGATGAATTTGTCAATAAGAAGACAGAGCCAGCCATGGGCATTTCTTACTGTACCAATCACCAATACCCGTGTGATCTAGTTTATCATCAAGCAGAGGAAGTGACCAATGATAGTACAATGAAGCTCGAGCACTGACATTATTAGTTTGTAATTTGCATTTTCTTCTGCTGGAAGAAAAATTAGGTTTAAAAAGGTGTCATGTATTCTCACATGTATGTGTAGTCTCACACTATGTGGAATGTAGGAAACTGATCTCATAGGAATTGAGAAAAGTGGTATTGTCAATGCTGGAGAGATAGGAAGGAAATGGAGAGGAAGACAGGTGGAACATTACAGTTGAATAGACTAAATCAGGTGTGGTCAGTGCGGGATGGTCATAGACTGGACATTAGAGAGGAACTAGAAGTCTCGGAACCAGTGAGACAGCTCAGTGGGGAAGGCCGAAGACCAGTGTGATCCCCAGGATCCATATGCCTGAAAGAAAAGACTGCCTACTGCAGCCTGTACTGCCATCTCCACCACCCTGCAACCAGCATGTCCCCAAACCTACTCACGCACGAAACAAGTGAATAACATGTCACTTTAAAAAATTTAACAGGAAGTCTGTAGTGCTATGTCTCAGACAACTATAGATGGTATATATATATATATATATATATATATATATATATATATATATATATAAAGGTAGAAGGAAACGTTCCTATAAAAGATGATAAAACCTGAGGAAACAAGGATCTTTTTCACCTGATGAAAACAATGTGTATTATATGTAATAATGATGCATGTATGAGAATATCATATGGCTGTCACCAAAATAAGCAATTTTCTGTTTTTTTTTTATTGTACCAGTTAGACATAGATTTGACTCTAAAAATAAGAAAACATGATAATAAGGCAGAAGCAAATTTGATTATTTTCTAGAAGACAAACAAATGACTCTTCAATCACAGGAAGGTTTGAAAAGAAATGAAAACTTGTGCGCACTTGGGTTTGCATGGGATTCTTTTTAACTGGATACTGTATTCATCACTACAATGTGCACTAAGCTTAGCAAAGCCGGGTCCTTCGAAGGACTCACTCAGTCCTTCTCAGTTTCTTCTCAGTCAAAGCTGCACTGTGTCATAGGTGAATAGGAGGCATCGTCCAAATAGTCACTAAGGAGCTGGCTTTCTTTGGTTTGTTTTTGTCCGTGTACTCTCAGTTTAGATCAGAACAATAAAATTTCCACACACAAATTACTACACTGTCACAGGGGAGACAATCAGCAAGGACAGGCAGCTTCCCTTCAAGGTGCTACTGAGAAACTGTACAACTCCTTCCTTATTATGTAGAATCCACTTACCTTGCACAAGAGTCTGGGACAAATGGTCTACAGTTCTATGATTGATACAGACATATTACTATTTTAGTCACAAAATGTGCGGAGAGAGTAGGAGGTGTGTGTGTGTGTGTGTGTGTGTGTGTGTGTGTGTGTGTGTGTGTGTGTGTGTGTTGTGGGGGGATTAAAGTGGCTGTGAAGTAAATGTCAAGGTTCTTGAATTTAGAACAGAAACTAAGAAAGAATTCTGAGTGTAGCAGTTGATGAGGATAATCCCAGCACCAGTGATTTTAGGGAGAAGACAGAGTTTGAGACTAGCCTGAGCTACAAGGTAGGAAACTGTGTCAACAGAAAACATAGAAAGATTGGGGAGACATCCCTCAGGTGTTTGTCTGGGATGTGTGAGACCCTGAATTAACTCCAACACAGAAATAGACTAAGAAAAATATAACAGAATTTTAGTCAGGCATGGTGACTTACTCTCAGCATTCCAAAGGCAGAGGCAGGAGAATGAATGTAAGCTCAAGGCCAGGTACAGTTGGTGGCTCGAAAGGGTCTTGGAAGTTTGTCTAAGGTGGTGGAAGTGGAATTCCACTCTCCGTCTCCGTGTGGGTCGGAATGTAGTTCCACTTTCAGTTATACTCATGGTAGAACTTTAGATTTATTGACCAGCAACAGATGTGGCTTGAAAATTGCTTTGTGGCCAGTAATTTTAAACAAGTCACTTAATCCCTTTGAGTTTAAATGTATCTGACTCAGAGGGTTCCGTTTAGTTGGAAGCCCTGCTTGCTTCCTCCTTTCTCCAACACCACCTCCTCAGAAAGCCTCCAAATAAAGAAAGGATGCTAAAAGCCCAGTTTCCCATTCCTGGCCCCTCCTGCCTTGATGTTGCCAGCCACTTAAATCACTGCCTTCAGTGCTCCACTGTTGACCATATGTGGGCACAGTTCCAGCTCCTAGCTGACCCCTCATCACCCTCCTCCTAAGGTCTACAAAAGCCCCTTGCCTTAGCCCAGGGTGAGCTCTCTAGTTCCATTCTTTGGACTGGAGAATTGCCCCCAATAAACCTACTTTTATACCTTTTCTGTTTGCCTTGATTGGCTTATTGTGTTGGTAAAGAAACTAACCAGGTTCTTCCTTGGCACTGTAGTGAAAAGCAGTGTTTGGAGTTAATGTAAACCATTACCTTCCTCCTACCTGTGCATTCTTGTGATTGTATTTGCTTAGATACCACGAGCAGAAGGGCAAATCTTTCTTCTGAGATGGCACTATTGCTGAGAGGGATCAGTGTGTCCCAAAGGAAAAAGAAGGAACTAGAAAGTCAAGCAAGTGTCACAATGTTTAAAATCAGGCAGGGAAAAGTGAAACTTTTCAGGGCAGTGAAAGTTCAATGTAGTTTGAAAACAGAATACTAACAATAACATTCTGTTATGTTGAGATGAAATCTATATTATTTAAATTTGAACCATGTGATTAGCAACAAGTCATTTTAACACTTTTAACAAGGATCTACAATAAAATCTTATGATGCCTCCTAAATGTTCTTCTTCTATACAGTATAAAATTTTATAAAATATGGAAAAACATAAAAATGAGATTAAAATTTATTACCAATTCATATATTCCCAACCTCTGAACAGTTGTTTTTACTCCCAGTTTTTAAATGTAAGAATGAATGTACATGGGTTTTCTCTTAAAATAAAATTTATTCCAAATTTACATGATCTGAAATACATGAAGGGTATGTCATAATTTTGCCATGCACTCATCAAATGTTCAACAGAAACAGGTTTGAAAAATTGTACTGATATATATATATATGTATATGTATATATGTATATATATATGGGTGTATATATGTATGTGAATGTGGTGGGTATGTGTGGAGTCATATCGTGTGTGGGCATATATGTGTGCACGAGGTGTATCATGCATAAGGTATGTGTGCTATGGTATGTGGATATGCAGAATGGGCTCCCAATCTCTGATTTTTTCCTATAGAGTGCTTGACTTGACTTTCACAATGGCTATGACTCAGCACATTACTGCCTTTTTCTTCTAGAAGCTCTAATGATTATAGATTTTCCTATATATCCACAAGTGCATTTGTTATGCTCGGTTAGACCTATTCTTTCAGACCAATGCACATTTCCTGACAGCTCGTGACTGTGCTGTTCCATGTGTCTTTGGCTTTGAACTCCTGTGCTACTGTGTTGGTGGCCTAGTTGGTCAAGAGCAACTGCTCTAGCTTATTCTTTTCATTATTTTTTCAATGTCCCAAGACCTCGTCCTCCAATGCTAATCTTGCAGTCAGTCAGGTGCACAGCTCCTGATCTGATTTTCCCTCAGATAGAGCTCATGTAGACTGAGATGAGCATTCATTGGTTCCAATGCTCTTGACCCAAAGGATGATACTATTACTATGTATCCTTATTTAAGAAACTGTGAGTGCTTATTTAATAAAAAATGTAAGCACAGAAATGGCCTTTAGATCACAATGTGAAACCATTTGTATTTTCTTTTTGCTAGAAGTACATGGGTTAATATTTCTGGAAATCATGGATTACATTAGTCTTTCTTTATATCACTGTTTATCAACACTACTATCTATTTATTAATCATTTTAAATCCCAGGATTTATGCCATTTCTTTTCTATGGTTATAGTTTCATAATATCTGAAGCTTTTCAGGATCAGAGAAGATGGATCAGAACATGCAGACTAGCATACTGTTTCCTCTGGAAGTGGTTTCCTGACAATGACAGTTAAGGCAGCTTCTGCAATCTTAATTCAGTGTCTGGTCAGGAGGAGGGTGGAGTGGAAGAGCCTTCTGCTAACTTTTAATGTGCTTTCAGAGTTGTAAGCTTGAACAAGTTGTCAATCATTTCTTTTGTTTAGCCTGTCTATTTTTTAAGGGTCTCACTTTGTAGAGTAGACAGCCTCAAACGTCTGCTCTTCCTGCCTCAGCCTCCAATTGCTAGGATACTCGTCTTCTTGATCATTCTTAGTTTTGCCTATTTCTACTTGAAGGGATGATGTACCTAGAGGTCAAGAATGTGCCTATCATTTTTTGGCCCCAAAACAACCACGACTCATTATTGGTTTTATATTGTTATGAGCATTTTAATGGGTGGCTGAAGAAGGCCAAGTCCTGTTCAGTTCAATTTTTCCTGATTCTGAGTCTATCCATAAACCTACAATAATAGTTTAAGACGTCTTCTCCTTTTCTCCTGATCTCAGGGAAGTGACACAAGAGTCATTTCTGGGTGATGACCCACTGCACATTGCCAGCAGCTCATGAGGGATCACCACTCATGAGGGGTCAGATATCACCCTCATTTTCTTTGAGATGAATTACATCATTTTGATTATTTCATTTCCTCTAAAAGCATAGGTTTTCAGTTTAAAGGAGGCTAAGTGACATACGCTTGATGAATGGATGCTCATTTACCCTTATTGTACAACTTCTAGATGCCAAACAAAAAGAAGATACCTAGGGTCTGCATTGTTTTATGTTCTTAATATATAAAAGACACTGTCATTGAGAAACCAACACAACAGCGTGTTCATTAACAAACACAGCATGGAGGTGGATATAAGGGGTGGAAAGAGGACCCTAATTATGCTCATGAATTCCTCTTCTTTCCCACAAAGAGCAAGAAGACCACGCTTCCCTGCAGGAACAGTGTCCTGTAGGGCTTTTATGAAGAGTATATTTTCCCATTTGTCTGAGAGTCAGTATGTGAGCTTGATCGTTGTTGCCCAATAAACACAACGTGTATTCCCAGAAGAAGCCAGCTAATAGGTACTTCAAGTGCAATTTTCTATGCGTGTTAAATGAGGAAGTTGAAAAGTTGGCCATTATGAAGTGCCTTTGGAGAGCAGGGGGTCTGCACGAAGAACTGAGGCCAAGTTGGTCTTGATTTCAGTCCCATAAAAGAACACGTATCCTATGATATTGCCCCTCTATACAATAACATTTAAGTTTCTTTTTTTACTTGAAAATTTCTTGAGTACTCATCTGTGTTATAATTTACTATCTCTGCAACTGCTAACTTCCTTTGCCTAGAAATAAAAAGCTGTGCTTGAATTCTTTAAACACTATAAGTCTTCAAACTAAGTTTTAAACATCTATGGTATTTCTATGATAGTCCATACTGATTGAGACAGATGCCATTGCAAAAGATGAAGACTCTGTCTCTTCTTAGAACCTTGTACTCTTTTCTCAGTCAACACTGCACACAGAAAGTAGGAAAGCTTAACACGTAATAATGAAGATTTAATGTGTGTGCACGGCTAGAGTATTTCTGGGTGATTATATTTTAACAAAAGCTAATGGCCAAGTAATGGGTCTAACGAGCTGGAGTGGGGATCCAATAGGTTCTTGATGACAGACCAGGCTTGTGATAGCAAGTCAGAGAGAAGGGTCCCCATGCAGTCTCCACACTGAGGACTCCTCAAGTACACTCATTTCAAGAGGAAAATGGACAGGAGTGATAACAAAACCTAAGTAAATGTCTTCCGACAGATCTCCGAAATTACGTATTAAGACTCAGAGCTATTCTAATGTGTGTGTGTGTGTGTGTGTGTGTGTGTGTGTGTGTGTGTTGGGGGTGTAGAGAGGGAGTTAGGGAGAGAGGGAGGAAGGAAGGGAGGGGAATATTTTTGAAATTATTGTGGTTAATACTGTGCAAGGGTGAGGGAGTCAGGGTGAGCGGCATATGCCTTTGTGTGCAAATAACTGTGCAAATGTGCAAACACATGTACATGTGGGGGGACAGAGATTGAAGTTAGACTTTTTTCCTTCCATATCTCCCATATTTTAAAGGATTTTGATATTAACTCATTTGTTTTGTGTTTGTAGTGTGATGGAATATTTGTCACAATGTGTGTGTAGAGGTAAGAGGACAGCTTGCAGGAGTCTCTCCTTCCACCATGAGAGGTATGAGGATGCTACTTTTATTACCAGGATTAATAGCATGTGCTGTTACCTGTTGCGACATCTCTAAGGTTCTCCGTCTTCTTGAGACAGGGTCTTTAACTGATTCTGGAGCTCACTAACAGGCTTGACTCTCTAGCCAGTGAACTCCAGAAATCTCCTTGTCTCTGGCCATAAACTCTTAGAGCAATGGGCTCACAGGTGGGCATCAGAGTCAGGCTTTGATGACTGGGGAGCCAGGTTAGAGATTTGAGCTCAGGTCTTAATAGCAAGCGCTTCACAAACAGAGTCATTTCCGTAACCCCTTTATTTCCCCTTTTAGCTCCCCACAGATAGCCAATTACTTTATATATTACTTTATACAAGTGATACAAGAAGTGACGATTTAGCTCTGCTTTTATTTTAGGTGTATGAATATTTTGCCTTTGTGTACGTAAATGTACCACATATATGCTTGGTACCAGCAGAAGTTAGAAGAGGACACTAAACACCATGGAATTGAAGTTAATGGATCAGTCACCATTCTATGTGGGTGTTAAAAAACCAACTTGGGTCCTCTGAAAGAGCACCCAGTGCTCTTAACTTCTGAACTTTCTCCCCAGCTTCTATTGTTAAAAGTATTTTTTAAAAAGAAGTAGGTTTAGAAGAGAACCCCACACATTGATGCACGAGCAATGGAACTGACTTTTTTCTCACACTCTGTTGTATCCTGCGTAGGAATTGCAATTGTGAGTGCCCCTGGCTTAAAAGCAGCCATTGCTATTAAAAGTGATGCTAAAATAAATCAACTGAGTAGCAGTTCTCACTGGCCAACCATTATGTCACAGAGATGAGCCTAAGGACACAGGCAGCAACTATAAAGTTTCCTGTGACTCATAGTCCACCTCTCCTGTACATTTTAGGACTAAGTGAAGGAAGCAGTCACAGAAGCTGTGACGACTGTATGGTAACTCACTATTCATCCATGATCATGTTATTTTGCTTCTATGTCTACTTTGGTTTTGTTCTGCGGATTAGACATGTGCACTATATGTTGCTTCATGGTCCTTACATGTGCCATGTGCATTTTACATTGCTGTGTCATATTACCAGACATGTTTCTTACATGTGCCATGGTCACAGTGTGTCACTATGTCATATTCCCAGTCATCTTTTTTAGTTTCGTTGTTTATTTTGATCAGGGTCTCACTGTGCTGCCCAGGGTAAACTTTAGTGTGAGATGCTCCTCCCTCATTCTAGTAAGTAGCTGGGGTCCCAGGAGCTGTATCTATCAGCCTCAGAGTGGGAACGGTCACTATTTGTCTGTAAACAGAACCAGTTTGCAGCTTTAAAATTGTAGACTAGAAAAGATAGAATGTGGTCGAATCTTGTTTTTCCTTGAATAAGTAAAACAACCATTTTGCTTTGCAGTCTCCTTTCTAAACAGCATCGTGATGAGAAGTACTGACATTCAGAAGTAAATACTGTACCTGAGCTTGGGGTCAGCACCCATCTCATGACCTGCATACTTAAGGGTGTACGGCAAGGCAGGTAGACACAGCTGGGAAACCCATAAACTGTGACTTTCAATTTCTAAAAAGTACCAAGTTCATTTTGTTTATATTATTGCAAAAGGGAACTCCTAGTTCTGTTACTCCACTCTGGTAAAAACTGATTCCGCCTGATTTTAAACCCACAGTGTTCTATGGCTGAACAGCTAATGAGCAGCACTCTTGGGACCTGCAGTGAATAGGAGAAGGTTCTCAGGCTGTGTCAGAAGAAAGGAAAATAACGCAGTCAAAATAGAAGAGCTTCTGTCTTTTGATTCAGCCAAAGGAAAACACCAATATAACAGTCTGTCATGTATGCCTCTACAAGACAGAAGAATTCTCTGTGAAACAGGAAACTCATTCTGACTGCCCATACCCATGTGAACATCCTACGTAAACAACCAAATCCCACCTGCCCCACCTGAACACAGCCATGAAACAAGGCTCATCTGAGACTACTTAGATCAATATATCTTAGACTTGCAGAGACATTACTTTGTAAAACATTTCTCAAAAATTAAAAATTAAATCCAAAGTCACTTGTAAGGTTAGATACCAGTGCTAACTTAAATTACATAGGCGCACTGGAACTTACCTCTGCACATGCAGAACTTATCAATCTCTCTATTTTTATAGACAAGGTAAACACAAACGTTCTTATTCAGTAATATATGTGATTATGTTTCCATAGTAGATGTTCTATCCCGTCTTACCCAGCACCTATAACATCACTGGGCAATGACCAGCAAAGCCTGGAACTTGACAGAACAGCCCATATGGAAGATAGAGCACAAAGGGATGGATTAATTCTCATTGTCTGGATTTTCCTTTTACTTTGCCTCTTGATTTCCAGAGACAAACATCATCATGCTGAATATTCTTTTGCATATTTCACATGTGCTTGTTGCCACCAAAGTAATCCTATTTTATTTTCACCCACATGAGTAAAAAGAGAAAAGCAGACATTGGCACAAACATCACATGGCACAAATTTGATCATAAAATGACTATGCAGAAGTCGCAGAATATGTTCCCATTATCTAAATATGAGCATCAAATGAAAACACAGACCGTAAAATGATCACAGACAATATGTGGTCCACCATAATGCAAAGCCAAAATGAAAATCAAAACGGTCGAGTTTCACTTAAAATATAGTGAAATTCTGACTGGGTGGCAAAGAAGTTGTTAAAGTGAGATAGACCTTGTTAAGATCAGACATAGAAAAAAAACTCACATTTTAATTAGTTTATGAAACATCTCATGATCTCTGCAAGACTTGTATACTTCAAGTGCGCCATTTGCAACCTCCAAGATGTGACTTTTGATCTCAGCAGGAGAAACTATTTGGGGGAAGGCAGGGTGTGCGTAAGAGGAGGGATCATGGAGTACAGGTTAGTAGGAGACTGAGACTGCAGCATGTTGCTACATATGCACGAAGGTATCTCGGAGAAATCCATCACTGCACAAACTAACAAAAAGAAATTAATTTTGATGGTAAAAGATTGAAATGCAAAATAAAGTTCTCACCTCTTGTTCCCCCTCACTGCCTTGTCTCCTTTCCTCCAGGAGATGGCTGGCTTTGGAGAACCCTGGGGTTTGCATTCTATGAGCACTTCCCGGTCTTTGGTGACAATTATTGATTTCTTCACTTGATTCAGTTCAAAAGAGGGTGGTGAGGCTGCGGCAAAGAGAAGCAACTTCAGTCAGAGGCAAAGGCGAGAATTAGAGTTCACTCACCCACATGGTCAATTCCTCTCTCTGGCACACATTTCTTAAAAATCTTACAAAAAATTATATGGCATCACCACAAAATTTATTAATTAAGAAAGATGTTAGTGATTATCTGCCCACTATGAGTTTCAAGTAACGTGGAGCTTACAAATAAAGAATACTTTGATAAATGACACTCTATTCATGATTACCAAAGTCAACTGTGAAAGACTGGGAGTCACTTAGACATTGGCTAGGTCAGCCAGGAGAGTCAATTTTGGGTTTCTGTGCAGTGAATTTAGGTGAGAGAATTTTTTTTTTTATTTCTCAATGTAATTTAGCCCCTCCTTACATTACTTTAGAATTATACAGAGGTGGGTACAGTTTTCAAAGAAAAAAATCTTTAAAGAAATGGAATTATATGAATTTTAACTCAAAATGTATTTCATCTATCTCAGTTACTCACCTAAGTATCATCACTCATTAGGATTTACCACATTTAGATCAAGATTCTGTTTTCTCTGAAATATACAAGTCTCCAGTATCTGAGAGAGTGAGTGATTTGCAAGCTGAACCTTTGCAAATCTCTCAGCAGTGATTTAATGCCCATGTTAAAGCCATAGGATGCAGGGCAGGGCAGAAGGAAAGTGAGGTACACATTACAATTGGGGCCTGTCAAACTATGGAGGACGAGCAGAGAAAGGCATGGGAAGATTACAGGTAACGGTTTTGGTTGCCCCCTGGGATTTACTCGTAACAGATAGTTTTGAATGTATGTGTATTGAATAGAAGGGTTTGAGATTGTTTCCAGGAAAGCACTGAGGTGATTGATGGCTGAATCAACTTGTCCATTCTGAGACAACAACAGGTGTTGACAAGAAAGTTCATTAATACCTGAATTGTTAAGATGATGAAATTGTGATGGGATCCCACCCCATATCTATTAACTATGATTTTTTTGTAATGTAGAGCAAGTACAGTTGCAAATATCAGCAACTGAGTGCCTATGGTATACATTTACTTTATATGTAAATGGCTCCTTTCCATGTCTCAGAGACCCTGCGGCTGGTTTTGTTTGTTTGTTTGTTTCTCTTTTTTTCTGTAAATGTTGTTTACAGAAATAGAAAGCACCTGTAAGGCTCTAAAACACATTGTGAGATCCTTGTCAAGATCACTTCAGTGTCTCTCTCTGTACTGCAGTCATCCCTGAACAACACTTAGGAACCCATCTAGGTATATAGTGCAGGTATCCCTGCACAACCCATCTAGGTATATAGTGCAGGTATCCCTGCACTCTCAGTATTACTCTGGGACTTCTGGGTGAAATCTTTTTTTTTTTCCTGCAGTATTCAGCTCGAGTCCAGGCTCTGATCTTAGCAAAGGAGGAGCTTTTAATGCCTGCTCTCTTGGCCGCGGAAAGGCCTTTCTCTCCCAAGCGATGTTTTCACCTTGGTGTTTCCTTTTGAAATGTCAATTACACAATAGTAATTAGAACTACTTAGGCAAACATTAACATTTCTATGGGACAGGGCCAAACTGGCCAAATAAAGGATTTTAGCTTCGTCCACTTGAATCAGCCTAGAGTTCCCAAAGAAGAAAACCTTGGATGAGAAATTGCTTCGAAAGCCTTGGGCCGTGCATGAGGGTGGGAGGTGGGGGTGGGGGTGGGGTTGTTTTGATTATCACCATTCCCAGGCTGATGCTTCTGCACTGTTTAAGAAAGCTAACTAAGCAGGAGCCTGATTGAGCTACTAGGAAGCATCGTGGTTCCATAGCTTCTGCTTCAAGTTCTTGCTTGAGTTCCTTCCGTGATGGACTGTGACCTGGAAGTGTAAAACAAATAAACTTTGCTCCCTTAAGCTGCTGTGGGTAGGGTGCTTAACCACAGCAATTGAATGGAAACCAGAACAGCTCCATACACACCCTGGGGCTTTCTCCTGTGAAAATTAGTGAATTCTCTTGCATGAGTTTATTCTCTCTATAGCAAAGACATATTGTATCAGCCATTTAAGACGAAGACGAAACTCATACACATAAGCACGGTGGGAGAAATTGCAGAAGGAATATCAACATGATATAGTGCGTCTTTCAAGCTCTAAAGTGGGTTTTAGAATCACATCATAAAACTTCAGTATAGTTGGAATAAGGGAAGAGAAGAAAGCCAAACTTCTTTCTTCTTTCTTTGCCAAAAAACTGCATACCTAAAATCTTCAGCTCGGCGCTCGCATAAATAGCTCCATATTTATTCTCAGCCAAACACTGATACATCCCAGCATCTGATTGATTTACACTATGGATCGCCAATACTCCATTAACTGTGTCCACTCTGCTCTGTAATGGCATAAAGAGAAATGAGAACTAGAAAGCAAACAGCTCAAGCGAACCATCCACTTAAAATCCCAGAGACCACACAAAGAGGGTCTCTAGTTAACCTAGCTAACATTATTTTGGAAGTTAATTATTTAATACATATTTTGCCTTTTAGAGATCAATTACGATTTTCAATGGCCTTTTGGAAATCAATTATGCTTTATTGCTTAGTATTTTCATTTCTTGAATTGAGACAGCTTTGTTTGGTACATTAGTTGAATCCAACAGAAAATCAACAAAGATGGGGTTAGTAGGCATTCCTTTAATGAAGCAGAAGGAGAAAGTAGGCCCAGTCTGCATAATCTAGAGTGTGAAGTGTAATAGACGTAAGTTACAGCCAAGCGCATGGCAATGATCCCTGTGTCCATCTGGCCAGAGGTGTGACTCTTCTCTTATTTCTCAACAAACTAACACAGATCACCAATGTCAACAACAACTATTGAGTAGTTAAAATATGTACACAATTATTAGCTGGGATATATACATTTTAATATTATGTGGAAATTTTTTATAAAAGACAATCAGACATGTATAAAGTGAGAAAAGTACATCTCAAAAACAAATTTTATTATTCAACGTTTAAAAATAAAGCAAGGGCCTTCTTAGGTTTTAACATCTTCATGAACCTGGATTCCATGATTAATATAGATACCAGGTAATTTGACACCATCTTCAAAATAAACCCACTCTCAGAGACTATATCTGTGTGAGGTATTCATGTGACTTGGATGTTGGGAATAAAATATATGACCATCAGTATACGACCCCATCTCCTGGGGGGGGGGATCCCTGAGAAGGTCAGAGAGGAAGAGCTTGCAAACGGAACCCAAGTTTGCTCTCATGGCTTTGTATGTAGCTGCTGTCTTCTGGTTAATTGCAGTTCCTTTAGGGTGAACTGGCTTCAGAACAAGACAATGTCAGAACATGGAACTTTGGAAAGGCGTGACCTTAACAAGAAAGAAACTGAAACCCTGGGAGGTAAACGGTACATGAGTAAGCACGGTACACCCGCCCTGACTGGACACGACTTTACACTGTTAAAACTGTCTGCAGAGTCCTTCTTTTCCTGTTATAAACAGTGATCTATTTCTCCTCTGATCACCTTCCTGTGAAGGCCACAGTTAAGGAAGAGAGCTATTAAAATTAACTTTCTTATTATGCAATTAAAAAGTAATCAATGTAAATCTGTCATACAGGAAATGGTTTTAAAGGTATACAATTGATTTATTGAAAAGACATTTGTTAAGTTTGAACATCGTGAAAAGACCCTTCCCAGGACACTACAATTTTATTCTAGTTTTTTTTTTTTTCCTATAGAAACACGAACTCAAGTAATCTTGTGCTCTAGATCAGTTTCCTCACATGCGCAGTGGTGGCAATGAGTTAAAATATCTAAAGGTCAGCAAGAAATGGCAGCAGGTCTATGGTGACTGGTGCTATTTGTCTATGGATTTATAGGCTTTTAATAACTTCAGTGTAATATAATTACTCTAAAAGTAATCAGATAATTAAAATAATAAAAGATTTTTATATATTACATATGTATTTATACATACACATATGAGACAGCAAAAGAGGGCCATTTTGTGCTACATGCTATGTACACTGCCTAGTTTGATGCTAACTTGACACATAACTGAGTCATCAGAAAGGAGGAAACTTCCCCAGAGAAAATGCTTTCATAATTGTAGGCATTTTCTTAATCAGGGATTGATGTGCAGAGCCCAGCCCATTGTCAGTGCTTCCACACCTGGGCTGGTGGTCCTGAGTTCTATTAAAAAGCAGGGTGAGGAAGCCGGAAAGCAGCGCCCCTTCAGGGCCTCTGCATCAGCTCCTGCCTTGAGTTTCTGCTGACGATGAACTGCTATATGGTTACTTTTGCCCATGATATTTTTATCTCAGAAATAATAACCATTGTAGACATGAACTTTTCTCGCTAGCCTCTTTGTTCCCAGAATAACAACTCTAAGGCTTAATTATTTATGAATAAATGCTTAGGCCATAAGCTTGGGCTTGTTCCCTGACTAGATCATAATTTATATAATCTGTTTATTCCAGTCTACAGCTGGCCCACGTCTAGTTACCTCTCCTAATTTTGGCTGACTTTTCAGTCTAGAGTGAATCTCCCTCCCAACTCCCAGAATTCCCCTTTCTCTGCCAGATATCCCACCTTTGAATCCTGCCCCAGCTAATAGGCCATCAGGTGATAGTTCCACACAGTGTATGATAGATTATCTCTACAAACCCTAATGAGCACACCATGGTACTTAGATTGCTAGGCAGACGTTCTGAGCTTTCCACATACCTGCGTCAGGAGGGGTGCGCCATTCTTCAGCCAGCGGTATGTGGGTCTGGGCTTTCCGGTAGCCTTGCATTCCCACTGCAGAGGACTTCCACTGTCCAGCTGGGTGTCATTCAGTTTCTGTACCCAGTGTGGGTACGCTGTGAGCATTTAAACAAGAAAGAAAACAAGCTCAATATGTCCACATTCACCACATCTAACCTTCACTGGGGAAAATCCACTGTATTTCTTCAGATTTAGTCCTTATGTGTAGCGTTCATGTAACCACAGGGGAGCACATCACTACACAGGGGAGCACATTATTACACAGGGGAGCACACCCTTACACAGGAGAGTACATCACTATTACACTGCAGGGTATACAATTATTACACAGGGGAGCATGTCATTTTTATACAGGGAAGAATGTTATTATTACTTATGGGAGAACACCATTATTACACAGGGGAGCACGTCACTATTACATGGGGACATGTCATTATTACATGGGGAGCATGCCATTATCACACACCAGAGAATGTCACTGTTACACAGGGGGGCATGCCATTATTATATAGGGGTGTCATTATTACACAGGGGAACACATTATTATTTTTCTTTTCTTTCTTTTTTTATTCAGACTGAGTTTCTTGTGTATCCTTGGCTGTCCTAGACCAGGCCAGCTTCAAACTCACAGAGATGTGCCTGTGTCTGAAGTGT